>NW_015555804.1:118367-168286 GCF_001515605.1 Sinocyclocheilus anshuiensis | reverse complement strand
ATTATTTATTTAATATTTTAATTCATTTTAATAAAAAATGTAAAAACATTTAATAAAATATTTAAAATGTTTAATAAAATAATATATTGAATTACAATTTTATTTTATTTTTTAAATATTTATTTTATTTTTTGCTTTAGTATAGGAATAAACGCTTACCCGTTGAGGTTGTGCCTGAGGTGGCCATTGATTGGCTGTTCATATGTGCTTGCATGTGCGGTGATGTGTATGTGTCATAGCTCCGCCCATTCACCGTAGGACTAGTGGGCAACATGCAGGAGTAGGATGAGGTCTGGCTGGGCTGTGGAGGGGGTAAAAATGGCAGAACTGTCAGCAACACAGCCTTAGATAGAAACAGCCTTACAGACCTGTATGCTGTAGTTGCATAAGATTTTACAGTACTCGGAAATATCAAATTACTAATCCTTTGAAACACTAAGGCAAGCGTAGAAGAGTATAGTACAGTGCGAGGCACTAAACTGACAAATGTGGACATACTTGCATAGGAAGGTTGTTGGCCATGGTGAAACTTGGCATTGGTGGCAGGGCGCTGTATGTGTTTGTGAGGGCTGTGTCTGGTCTTCCCAACATGGAGCCTGATGTGAAGGATACTGTTAAAAAAAATAACAAATGTCTAAACATACTTTTTTATTTTTTATATATATATTTTCAGTAGTATTTGCTTATGGCTCTTGTAAAGGAACAATATGCACATTGTAGGGGTTTACCTGGCGTTGTGGGCTGAGGGATTGGCTGATAAACGCTAGTGCTGAAGCTGCTACTGATGGGTATGTGACTCGAAGAGTTTGTGGCTTGTCTTCTTTGATTTCTTAACTTTTCCTCCCTCCTCCATTTTGCTCTTCTGTTCGAGAACCACACCTGGAAGGACGTACTTTAGTTAGTTATCAAAAACAACGTAGAACAATCAGTATCTAGCAGGATGAAGAAGAAGTGGGACACTTTTGTATTTAATATTTGTATTTTCTATTTAAAAACCCCATAAAATCACTTGATGGCAGTTTTCATTTCCGTGTTGTTGTATTTCCCAGTTCATTTTCGTTTTTTAATTATAAATAGCAGGTGGTTTTAGTGAGCAGGACATTCTCATAGAGAACATTTGATTGGACAAAAATCTGTGTAGTGCAAAATGAGTCATAAATATTTTATTTTATATATTTTATTTAAACGCATATCTGCTACAAATAAATTTTGTCAATGTACACTAGCAAAGTGTAAAGCATTTTTTTTCACTACGCTGCCTTGCACTTTTCTTTCTTTTTTTTTTTTTTGCTATTTGTTTTACAAAAATATTTAAGTCTGTGAGTCAAGCAGCCAAGAAAAATGCAAGAAAAAATGATATGTATATATATACACACACACATACATTCACACACACAAACTCTTTAGTGGCTAAGCCATTAATAATAATATTTTAAAGCCATGCCAATGACAAATTATTATGAAGTGTACCCATTTTTATCTCTATTTATCCTATTTTTGAGTGTTTTCGCTCACCTGTATTCTTGCTTCCGGTAAATCTATTTTTGCAGCTAGTCTCTCTCGTGCAAAAACGTCAGGATAGTGCGTTCTCTCAAACTCTGGTGGAAACATTAAAAAATAAGTCATGAGTTAAAAAATTTGTCTTTTTCTGTGCAGTTGCACAAGGGAAACTGCTTAAAAGTCATGCAGAGCAATTTAATTTAAATATAAAAGTTTACAAAAAAGTTTTATTCTTGAAATAAAGTGTGATTTTACTGTTTAGTTGTAGCTAGTCTACAGATGCTTTAATATTAGCTCTAATCTTCATGTTTACCTTTTTCAAGTGCTTCTATCTGTTCTTGTGTGAAAGATGTGCGGTTTCTTTGCAGTTTTCTTTTTAGCTGAAGCCTCATTTGGGTCTCATCTGAATCCTCTCCATTGGAGCTTATTGAGTTTGTGTTCTCACCGCCTCCGTCTGACTGCTGGCAGCCATCTGGAAAGGAAATATGAAATGTAAGTTTGTGCTGTTTATTCACACTTCTCATTCTCTGTTTGGACTCTAGGCTGTAATTAAGGTATATTATGGTTTGCCTGTCATGTTTAGGTTGGAAGAATTTGGTAGAAAATTAGTGGAGCATTTTGTAGGCTACTGTATCGCCCTCTGTGATGTTGTGGGAAAACATTTAGAGCACGCTCACTTAGATCTTTCTGCATCGAGTCACAAAGGCTGACGAGCTTGAGGGCTTTACAGAAATGCGATAAAATGTCCCAGAAACCTTTTCAGATCCTCTGAAATGTTTTTTAAAAACCAAACACCCTCTCCCCCCTTTTCATTCCCGAGTTCTTCAATTAGGCTACTGCCACCATATGGGCGTTTGCAGAGCTATTGAGGTGACCACCAATACTTGAATAGGAGAGGGATGCTTTCACAGCCACACAATGTGGGAGAGTAAGGGTAACTCTTAAATACTCGCTGGGAGGACGGATGGCAAACTTTCGTGGGTTGAATTTTGAGGACACAATTGGACGAGGCGACAAAAGGATTCTCTCCAGCAGTCATTGTAGCACGAGGATTCCAGTCAACAGACTTTTCTGCTCGGCGTGTTAACCTTTATGCTCTACTGTCATTAATCACTGTCCCTAGGGCCGGCCCGTTCATCCTCGGTTAGGATTTATACCTTCTTATAGGCGCAGGAAGAAAAACAGCCAGGCCACCATGAATGAGACATCTAAATACGAAGGCTCTTGTTTATCACAGACAAGAGATAGGAGTCGATAAGCTTTAACCTGCTGTGTTGTTGGGCGCCAGTACCTAATCATCCTATTTCATCTCACCAGATACATTTGAGATTAAAATTTTTATTTGAAGTTTGAAAAGTCTAAAAAAAACCAAAAAAACAAGTTAATATTTTGCAGAGTGTTGTGAGGTATTAATGAAACCCCAAACTGTTTGGACTTTTACATGGGTTGTGGTGTAAATAGTCACATGGCCATCCAGTTGACCCTTTAAAAGATGATTTCTGTGTCCTATAGAAGTCAACCTGTCATATACATATACAACCTGTCATAATTTGGAATATATAATATTTAAAGGGTCTATAATGAATGTATTAATGCCTATAGCACCTGTAAACATCACATTTGTGACCATTTGGAAAACACAGAGCTTGTGAGCCCAATTTAAAAAAAAATATATATATATAATTTATGAATTATTTTTTTTTTTATATATAAATAGGCTATATGCCCAAATCCACTATAATTTGATAAATAATACTGTTTTGTGTCACGGAATGTAGTTTTAAGAGTTTTTAGGCAATGACGTACTTGTTTAGACTTCAAATATGCGGTTAATAAAGATAACGCCTATTTGAATATTTGCTTCGACGTTTTCGGAGATGTTAGCTCCGTTCAGCGCTCATGAACCTGCTGAGAGCAGCCTCACCTCGGCCAGTTCTTCTGTATTTTGCCTCTGGCTCTGATGTCTCTATAGTGGTTAAACATGAGATATAATTCGTTTTAGGTAATATTTATACAACAGTTCTTTCTGGTCCTCGAATCTGATTGGCTGAGAGGAGTGTGATATTCTAGTGATAACAGAACTCCAACCATTTTACCGTTTGTATCACTCCGCTTGCGGTATTTCTCCCAGTGAGTGTCATGGCGGAGGCCAAATCCACTATAATTTTGTAAAATAATACTGTTTTGTGTCACGGAATGTAGTTTTAAGAGTTTTTAGGCAATGACGTACTTGTTTAGACTTCAAATATGCGGTTAATAAAGATAACGCCTATTTGAATATTTGCTTCGACGTTTTCGGAGATGTTAGCTCCGTTCAGCGCTCATGAACCTGCTGAGAGCAGCCTCACCTCGGCCAGTTCTTCTGTATCACAAACAAATGTAGAACCTTACCAGATTTGAACGATGTAATTATTCTTGTCTGTATGACCAAAAATGACAGAGTATTTTAAGTACAAGTGAACGCACCGGTGCCTCCATGTTAACTGTCATGCAGTATAAGCACGCTGCTATTCAGCTTCAGCACACATTTAGTATAGACATTATAGCCTACATGCAATATTGAGTGGCCCCCTCATGCCCCCCCCCATGGTTAAACATGAGTTATAATTAGTTTTGGGTAATTCTAATGGGCAGTCTTTGGTCTCATTAATCTATTATTTGTTCCAGAGCAAACAGTTTTGGCTGAGGGCAAAATCTCATCACGTTATATTTTATGTAGCCTAACTATACTGTATATTACAGCGCTAACTATGTACTTTTGACTGAATTGCCTAGCACCGTTTATGATGGCTGTTGTTGTTTATTGAATATTATTATTCAATAAATAATATTTTATATAAATAATAGTAGTATTTAGTATTGGGAAACAGTGTGTGTGTTCGTGATAGTGATTTTAGTTACATTGGTCTGCCATTAGATGGCGACAAGATATTGTTTTTATGACTCAGCAGTAAAGACTTTTATATTGAAAGAGACTGAAACAAGGTTGTAAACAAGGAAGTTATTTTTACTTTCAACAACACCTTGTAAGACGCAGGCAACAAACACGCTGAGCAGCGCTGTCATCGGAAATCACGACAAAGATATGGCTTTCCTCAGCGGACATTCAAACTAATGTTTTATTGTGAATATGAGACTGAGCTGAAGAATGAATGCTGTATCAGATGCAGGTAATCACATTCGCTCAGTCCATCGCTCTCATAATATTCTACTCAAAGTAGAACTCAAAGTTCCTTCGTTACTAGTTCTAAAGTGACATTTTCAAATTAGTTACGGAGGCTTGGGCTCAGCAAACTCTACTTGAGATTCAACCCAGGAAATAGTTCCGCACAAAAGAGGGTTTTTAAAGACTCAGTAGGCTAGTTGTTTCTTATGTAGGCTAATTACACACTCGTGCCGTCGAACTGTTGTATAAATGCAATATCATATATTGCTCATATACTGTATATGTTAGCTTACTGTTTGATTTTTCAATTGGGTCTTATTGAGCAAATTATCTTTTTTTTTGGCTCCGTAGTTTCTCAAAGGTTAGGCTACAGCTGATCCAGAATAAAACTTGTTTTTTTCTTTTCTTGGAAAAACAGTTTGTTTCATTGGGCTATTCATGGAGTAAAATATATTATTTAGCTAAGAAACAATTTGGAGTTAAATTAGTTAAAACCACTGTGTTATGAAATTTGAAATAGTTATGAAATAGTGCAGAGTATTTTTGGAGGTAGGTGATTTGCCTAATGTGTACATTACTTTAGATATATTTTCTGGAGGTGGTGAACTGAGTAAAAATAATATAATTGAATTAGAGCCTTAAATGAAGCTCATAACATGCACATAAAATGCTGGGTTGTTTCAACCCAACTTTGGGTCAAATATGGACTAACCTAACCTTGGGTTAAATTTTTTTATTACATTTTTAGCCCAAACGTTGGATTAGTCCATATTTGACCCAAAGTTAGAGTGTAACCACTGGAAAATGTGCTGTCAAAAATGAACTTTCCCTTACTTTTTTATTGATATGTAAATTAGATATGGTTAATCTTCTACTATTGGGCTACATATTAATAGTAATAGAAATATTGGGCTACCTAGCTTTAATTTTATTTATTTATTTTTCAAAGACAGTGCATTTCTATGTTCTAAGAAAGTTTTAAAAGGTCTGTGTTTAGTATCCCCACTTTTCAAGAGCTAATCCGAATGTGTGGCCTGCTCTCAAAAGCCTGACCAACTGTCGCCAGATTTCGGATTTGTTTTCTCTGACAAAGGCGGTGGGAAATAAAGTAATTCCTTATTGGGGCGTTGTCGTAACCGGTGAGGCGGAAGGCAAGCAAAAAGGTGGCAAAACAACCGCGGCATCTTTCACTTTGGAGGCCTTGATCAAAACATGCGAGGACCCTTGGAAAAGGGAAAGTGTCCAAATCCTTTAGACGGCTTTAGCACCCCGAGTCTATGGCGGAGGGAGGGTGCTACTATGAGTCCTCTGAATGAGTTGTCTCTTTTAGCGTCCTGTCAGCCCGGATGAATCCGCTATTTTATTCAGTGTTGCGTGACATTCATCAGATTGCGACCATATTTGTCTCGCTCCGAAACCTCACCCTGACTAATAGCATACTTTGGGAGTGAACTTCTAAATGATAGTGAGGAAAATTATATAGCCTATAAGTAAGTTTGCTACTAACAAAAAGCATTATGTTTCGCAAAAATAGCCTGTAAGATTGATTGTTGTGATTGTTGTTATGTTTTATGATATTTGTCGTAAGAAATAAAAAATTAGATGCTTTAGAGTGCTAGCAATTAATCCACAAGAATAAAATGAGCACTTTATTATAAGTTTTCGCCTCAAACGGTGCGTACGAGGCCACATGTCAATAAACTATTAAATATGTAGGTTATGCAGCATGTCATGCGAATTCAAATTAAATCATAGGCGTATCCTGCACTGTATTTTAAGTAAATATGTCTAATTTTATTCATAAAAACATGTTAAATATTATATAACGTGATTTGCTCATTTGAGCCAGTTTTAGGCTACTCTCCTTTGCATAAAACACGTTTGTTTTGATTTTTTAAATTGCTGTAAACCAGTCAATGATTTGACAGGCCGAAATTATATAGACATTAATGCTCTATTTGTCATATCTTTTGTCTGTCTTTAGTTGTGTAGCGCCTTTAACAGTGACAAGTCTAATTGTCATACGTTTGCCATATCATGTCCAGGGTGTCTCCGGTGGAATATTTCCACAGCTGTCTCCTCAAACTAAACGCGTATTTATGTCACCTTAATGGGAAACAAAACGTTCTCTAATGATCTATTACATAGCGACTGAACTGTTCCCATAACACATTTTTCTGTGTGACAGAAACATATTTTGTTCAGGGAATCCACACTGCTCCTTGTTTATTTCGATGTCGCGTTCTTTAAGAACTGTAAAGGTGGATTGCAACTCGCTTTATTATTCTTAATTTTTATTTAATTATTATAGTCATTAGTAGTCTATTTAGTCATTCAAACGTCATTACATTATTGATAGGATATTATAACAGTAAGTTAAGCTCCGTGCAACATGCATATCATTTAATTATCATCTAATAATACTTAAAAGTAAATAGAATAAAAAACGAAGTATTATTATTATTATTATTATGGGAGTTTTTATCTCTTTAAATAATAATTAATTATAATTTACTCCAGGTTGCAAAACAACAAATTTAGCGAATCCAATGCCCTTTTGACACAGTCTTCCTCTATGGAAAGTAAAATAGCCATACCTTGATTGGGCTGTCCTGGCACTGAGGTTCCGGGGTACCAGCCCGGCCGGGTCCCCCACGTGCCGGTCTGACCGTTCAGCATCCTCAGCTTTTCATACATGCCATCTGCGCCCATCTGTTGCTTTTCGCTAGCCAGGTTGCGCAGTACTCTGTTTATCGATGACACCTGAAAGACGAACCCAAAGATGCGGCACATTAATTAAAGAGCGCATCCGCGATGTGGCATGTTGGCTTTTGGAACGATTGGCCCCATTTCTGCACAGGCCTACATGCCAGAGCATTACATCGCATTGCATTGTCCTGTGGTAAAAAGAAGATTACAGCAGCGGCCGGGGAAGACCGATGTCGGGGAATGTTCAAGGTCATTAGTGCATGCTTTTAAACAATGCATTATGCATTAACTTCTCTGAATGAACTTACACTGGGTATATTATCGTTTGTGCAGGCCCCCTCTGATAGCAGCCTGTCGCGGATTTCCCACGCGAAGATTGACGGACACTCCCTCTTGTACTGGGCAACTTTGCTGACCACCTCGGGAGTCGCTACTCTTGGTTTACTTCCTCCGATCGCCCTGGGTCTGATGGAGCCCGTTTCATAGTATCTACCCAAGATTTTACTCACGCAGCCGTTCGACACCTAGATGAAAAACAAAAGAAACAATTCACATACATTATTTAAGACTAGTGTGAAATGTTAAGTGTATGCTGCAAGCAATGATAAGCTTACGTTTTCATTGTCCAGCACTTGGACTTTTGCATCAGCATGGGTCTATAACACAAGAAATACCTTTAACACGAAAAATATGTCTTCAGTGGTACGAGAAATTATGCACTTTTTAAAATGCATTTCGGTCGCCAATTTTAAAAATTGCCAAATGGGAAAAAATTAGAAGTGCTTCGATCCATTCCTCAAGACCACTGTTTATGCATTCCAAAATGAAATTTGAAATGAATTCTCGTTGCTCGCTGGCATTAATAATGCAAGGATTATTGTCTTAAAACAATAATATTATTATTTAAAAAAAAGAAAAACATCTATACAGCTGAAAAAAAAGTAAGTATGAAACAGCACAAATGTGAAATACAACTACAGTAAAAATATTTCCATTTTTGGTGAAGAGTGATGAACGGAAAATATGCATTCTCATCACCTGTAGAATCCGGGATATGTCACACGGCCGCGCGCCACTGTGAGCGAGTTCAACTATTTTCTGTCTCGTGGAGTCGGGCAGCGGTCTGCCGTTGACGAACACACCGCCGAGCTGGTTCACTCCACTGTGACCTAAAAAAAGAAGAAGGTAAGATCCCGTTGTAAATCACCAAGCATTTAGCGCACCAGCCTCAAAATACAGACTCCATTTAAACAGAATCCAATCACAGCTGTTTTCAATAGAAGCTTTCAGGTCGCGATTGTCTAAAATGAGTCAAGCATTACAAGAGCATTGTCAACAAATCCCAATATTCAGAGTAAATCGCTTTTAAATCAGCCTAGCCGGTCATTATTGCTGTTGTTCAGCTGTCATATGTTTTCGACAGTTCTCCAGATGTGCTCGTAATATCATAATCTCCTAATGCACAATTGTAATATAATTACACATGCAGAACATTGATTAAGCGTCAGCGCTCTCGTATGATCTGGAGCAAAACATGTCCAACCCACTGAGCTGAGATTTGCGCATCTTTGCAAAGCTTAAAACGGATCAGTTGGCGTAATGCTATTCGTGGCATTATATTAAAACTTCTTAAACGCTGCTATCTATGATTTAAACAACTTTAAAAAAAAAAAAAAAAAAAAACATAAACCAAGGCACAGCCATTTCCTAGGTAAGCAATTGGCTTATGTTACTTTGTCTGTGGAAAAGCCCGTAAAAAGCAGACCAAAGGCACCAAACCTGAAGCCAAAACGGAGAAGCAGCCTTCCCGGTTTGCTTTACTTCTCAGCTCCCTTCCCTCCGAAGCCTCGCGTTAAATTGAGTCCAAGAGCACAAGCTCCTTTGCAATAAATAAGCTCCAAATATAGAAGAGGGGGAAAATATGATGAGCCTGCCTGACATTTGTCTTTAAAATAAAGCTAGCTGCACGTCAAGTTTGAGCTTAATTTCTGGAAATAGGCGGAAGTCGCCCTGGATCATGCATGGAAGGCTAATTGAAAAGATCAGTTGGAGCACTTGTGGCAGGCATGTCACTTCATAACATCGCTCTGCTTTTGAAAATCGCATCGTCACGACAAATAGTAGCATGATAAAACGGCCCTTTCTGTCTGCATTTGGCTATCACTCAGACTAAATTGGACTCTACTCATTTCCCCTTTAAGGGAAGCTTAATTTTAAGGTAGCCAGGGGCTGTGCGCGTGTACGTTAACGGGGGCGCGCCTCGCCCTTAATATATTAAAAGTGACATTTCTTTTTTTTCCCAAGTGACAAACCTCCATTTGCCTATATTTACGCACTGGGAGCTGCTGTTTTGTTCAGTAGGTTTATGCATAATAAATCTCCAGAGCGACATATAAAACCTGAATTATGCACGAATGTTTTATTCTTATTGTGCACACTAAATGTTTATTCTACCTGAGAATTATTTCTGATAATATTTCTAGCACACTTAACATACATAAAGGCGGAAAGAAAATCCATATATGTTTTCGGAGCGAAGTTTAATTCGAAATTATTCAATCCGCTGTTTTTTTTTTTTCTGTTTCTTCTGCTCCGTAATAGACACATTTAGATTTATTGGCTTTGAAATCAAATGCCTTATGGCTTTAAAATACAGCCACTTGATTTGAGCTCGCCAACACTCAGCTTGGGATATAAAATCAAACTTTCGCTTGAAAGGTTAAATCTTAATCGTTCTATAATTCCCCACGGGGAACGGGGTCGGTCTCGCCCAGTGGCAATCATTGCGCGCGCGGTACTCTGTTTCTAATCAATTAATAAGAAGACATATGGTGTCAATTTGGACGCTCCACTCTATATACACCCAAGAGTTATTAGCACAAAGCTTGGATTGTCGCCTGTGACCTTTAAACAAACCAAAGGCCTAACCCGAATGATATCTTTGTAGTAATACACGCGAGACATCACACGACAACATTTGTGTACAATAACACCGTTTATCCCTAAGAAGAAGAAAAAATTAACGTTTTTAGGAGAAACTCTTTTCGACGCGTAATATTTTATGATTTTTTTTTATCTCTAGGCCTTTTTAATAATAATGTTTTTAAAAAATGTGGGAATATGATTTTTTTATATATTGCTCATATAGTGTAATGTGCCCACACTTCAGCTGACCTAGATTTAAATGCTCCGTTAAAACTCCAAAGTGTTTCACACACAAAAATAATCTATGGACAGTACACCAGTCGTTAGTATGAGGACAGAACAAAAACAATTGGCACTTACAACAATAAAAGCAATAGAAATGAGAGGATGACATTCAACACACCTTCGTTACAGATGTCATACACCTCTTGTCCAGCATTAAGAGAGAAAATATGTCTCATTTATTGTAATCATAACTTACTCAGTACTTTCCACAAATGACTAAGTATATGTTTTGCTAGTTGGCTTTCACACATCTCAAAGACACAGACACATCCGCGCATGTAATTTATTCATGCTCTACAACACTCAACGTTGCATCAAAGCTCAGGCCATTATTTCACTCTCGCGGTGTTTCATAAACATGATAGACATTCCATCAGAATCATGCAATGTCAATTTCGTCTCTGCTAATGGACTAGGAGGATTGGCCGCCGATGTTAACATTAATTCTGCAATTATTTAAAAGCAAGTCAAGCAGAAACATCCTCTCTCTCTCTCTAACACACACAGACACACAATTATGCAAGGAGCATATGGGTTAGACACTCTAACTAGGTTGTGTAGCTATGCAGGGTTCCATGTGAGGTTTTTTATTATTTTTTATTTTTTGCAATTCAAGGAATTTCTCACTGGGAATGTAATTTTTGCTCTCTCAAATGTAGCCTTACGAATGTTAAATAATGACCTACGATGTTCCATAAAATGTAAACTTGTTAAAGTCAGGCTTAAGCAGTGAGTTTAGCTTACTATGCAGTATTCAGCTACTTTGAGGGAGCTGTATGAATGACAGGCAAAAATTTTGGCAGCATGCACACACCCAACACCCCTGACGTAAACTGCCTTCACTAATATACCAAAACAAATGCTTTGCTGGCTAGACGCCCCTCACGTTTTTCTTGTGTGTGTGTGTGTGTGTTTTCCCTGCACACCTTTCTTTTTAATAATAAAAACGCATTTCAGAAAAAGAAAAGAACTCCACTTACTGTTTTGCATCATGGACGCGCCGCCAGACTCCCACGTGGCCCGGTTATAGTATTCTATTAGTCATAAAGAACCAACAATAATGGTCAGTTTCACATTTTTAAATCAAGTGTATTGCAGTGCATTGTGTTTAAGACTTGTTTGCAATAAAGTTACGGACAATAATTGTGTGGGCTGAAGCCTCACAATTTTTGCATTCATGCTGCAAAAAGTGAGAACAAAAAATACTGTCTCCACAAATACACTTATGTCCAGCGTTTAAACTTGCCTGGAAACAGAGTTGACTGTCCGCTTAAAACAATTTATAGACTCTCATCTGCTTCACTCTATTAAAATATCCCTAGGACAAAGCAAAACAATTTATTAGTACACCTATCCGTAATTATTTATTTAGCTTTATAGTTAAATCTAATATTAGCTTCCTTTTTTAGAAGAGTGTTTTTATGGCTAATAAATTGGACAATAATTAATTAGTTTTTCGGTTTAATTAAAAAAAACTGTGTTTATTATAGTTAAAATATGTTTTTTTAAATATATAGTTTTCTTGTTATAAGTTAAATTTTTTATTCGAATAATAATAATAGTAAAATTATTATTGTTATTATTATTATACAAAATATTTTCGACCTGTACATCTGCTTTTCCCTGACCTTCATGATTAAAAAACTTCAAATGTTGTTGGCAAGGCCTACGTTTTTCCTCTCGTTCAGATACTCTGTTCTGGTGACACACGCTGTCTACCTCGCCTGGCTGCGTTGGAAAAGTAAAGCCAGGAGGGGGTGAGGGGTCCCCGACAAAGCCCCGCTGAATTTTAACAATAGCTTTCTTTCTCCCTCTACACCAAAACCCAGAGAGTAAAACCCGGGCTCCCTAACTAGCTACACCGCTTCCAACTAAACGTACCAACAACTCTCAGAAAATACAAAGAGCTGAAGAGCTGAAAATACAAGCGAGCCCCATCCTCCTCCTCCTCCTATACCCGGTCCAGCATACCCCCTTTCACCCGCAACAGCCAGTGCAGCTCACTATGACCCGGTGCCCGTTACCTCAATGCCTTTTTGTTTGTCTCGTTGCGCGAAATAGAAAAGTAATTTCTTGTTATAAGTATCTGGAGGTAATTGTGTTACTGGTATGGGTCGTTAAGGGCTGTAAAAAATGTACAACAGCGCAGTGGGGCGCTCAATTGGTAAAAGACAATTGCAATAAAGAACCCATTCAATACATTTCCCGAAAAGGAGGCCACTGAAGAAATACTCACTGCTTTGATTTTTTCCCTTCTTTTTCCTTGTTAAGTAGATGGATTGTGTGCGCGGTTTACAGTGCACAGCAACAAATGAATATATACACCAATCGCCAGTCAGCTTTGCACGTGTTTCGTGAAATAACATTTATATTTTTAAAAAGCTATATTTTACAGTATTGCTTTTTAAAATTATTTTTAACTCTTTAGATATATTCATATTTTTGTTTAACAACATTTCACATTTTCTCAGATTTCCCTATAAATGACAACAAATCAAACTATTTTTTTTGGATTGCAAATCCATATTTTTATGCAATGATGAATTTTTATACGAACAAAACCATTCAGTATTTCTTTCTCACGTGGGCTATTTGAGGTCTTCTGCCTGCACTCATCTTTTTAGTTAATGATCTGTTTTAATAGTGCTATCTTTAATTGACAGGCCTAATCTGCATTTTGTTCGTTCTAATGTGCAACATGAAGGCTCTTAATTAAGCACACTTATTTAAGCCTTTGGTATTCTGCGGAAAGTAGATTCTTGTGAAAGTTTAGAAAGTTTAAAACGGTGCTGATTTATATTACAACAAATGCATAAAAACTACTATATGTAGTCTGTAATATCTTACAAAGTACTGACACCGTAAAATCAAAATAGAGACATAATTAGATGCATTTAATTTTACTCCATTTAATTGCATTTTTATCACGTAATGCTTAATGTAATCTTTTTATAAAACAACTCATACACATAGATTTAGATTAGATACAAAAATAATATCGATAATTTCTGTGCGTTTTTAAATACAAACTTCACACCACAATTGAGTAAATTAACTGTTAAGTTTGAAGTTTAAACATTATTGTAATTATGCATTTTAATAGTTCGTTTGTGACAAAGAAGGCACCGTTTCCCTGACTGAAATGCAAAACACCAAGTTCACGGTGCGATTTGGTGGTGGCGCCCGGCTGAATGTGATGGTGTGATTCAACCTGACACTCCACCTCATCGGGTCATTGCGTTCCCATTTTCAGGACTGATCGCGGTCTTGGCTTACTGTGACTTTTTGCTTTCCTCTGTCATAAATAAGAACTTTGCTTGGCACAAAATTCGACATAGCTAACGCATAAAAAGGCAAAGAGCGTCCGTGAAGATCCATGATTGAGTTTGACACCACGAGGCTGTGCAGCTTTAAGTTTTCTGTTTTAGTATCGTGCTTTTCGTTGAAAGTTTTTGTTTTGGTAAACAGTTTTTCAAGGCCATAAATAACTTAATTATTTCTCATAATTATTATTTACAAACCACTTTTTTTATTTATTTATAATGTTTAAAGCCAGCGTGTACATTTAGCAATTTCCCTTGTAAGTGGTGCATATGCTTGCAAGTTACTCGAAAGAATAAAATCTCTTAACTTACCTTTTTGAGGCATAGTTCCAACAGCCTTCGTATCCTCGCTGATATATTTCGTTTACAACAAGGAGAAGACTCTGAAGTTCTAGAAAATCGTCCTCAAACAGTTTCTTTTATAGTTTCCAACTGATCTCGGGTGGAAAATTTAAATTCCCTGCGAAAGAAACAGAGATTGACAATAAAATGGGATGTCAAGCCTGCGCGAGACTGAAAAATGTTCGCTCGTGGGAGTGAGTGAGAGAGAGGGGGAAAGAGGGAGCGCGAGAGAGAGAGAGGGCGCGCACCTATGCTGATTGGTGATAGCACTCGTGTATTAATGTATGTGTTCCTGGTCTGTGCCTCGCCTCCTCTCCTCTTCAGTGGCCCATTAGCTGAGCCTGACCTCTGTCATCATCTCCCAGCAAAACACTTCCTCCTGCCCCGGTGACAGAGCGGGGAACAGGGCCGAGCAAAAAGCTAGTTTTCAACCCTACTTAATCACTTCTCATAAGCATATGATTCTCTCCATATTTTTTCCCCCACTGAAATGCCGTTGTGCGTTCACGTTATTGAACTCTGTGTGACTAGACACTTGGAAAAAAGTACCAGGAAGTACCATGGCAATGTGTTTTTTTTGGCATATAAGCATGATTTTGGATTTACCTGTAGTGCTTTAATGGGAATTGCCATGGCAGTACTTGTTGCCAAATATTAAACAAGCAAATTTCTATATAGCCTAGGCCTAAGTAACCATTTCTTAAATGTTGGCCTGTTTTATTGCTTACATTTTTACTTAA
Organism: Sinocyclocheilus anshuiensis; assembly: GCF_001515605.1. Taxonomy (NCBI): domain Eukaryota; kingdom Metazoa; phylum Chordata; class Actinopteri; order Cypriniformes; family Cyprinidae; genus Sinocyclocheilus; species Sinocyclocheilus anshuiensis. Next base: position 153,296 of record NW_015555804.1, on the reverse strand, counting down.
CTCCGTTATTATTGTGTCAGTTTACGCTACTCTTGTCGATTGAAACCAGCCTAAACTTTCTCCACGTGTCATTGTTGACTTGGTGTCTGAGAATGTCATCCGCATTTACGGCGCGCGCTCGACGATCAGTTGGGAGACCCCATACTATTTACATTAATAGCGTGATTTGTTGTCGTTTTTCAGCGGGAGAAAAATAAACTTTGTGTCGTGGGTTGCCAAGGGGGAAATGAAAATATCATTACGTCCATGGCCGGACACTTAAACTACATTTGTTGATTGCCTGGACATTAGCACACACCTCGGTAAACTCCAAAGCAACCCCTCCGCGCCTGTGTTCGAGGTTACATGCGCTGCACTCTCAGCTCGCCACTCGCAGCTTGGGGTGTTCCACCCGTTCACTGGGATACAAGAACTGGAGAGGGGAGGGGGGACGTATAGCATGGTGGGACAGCTTTAAAGAGAGACAAAATGTGTTGGGACGCACGGAGCATAAAATTAAGCTGTGGTTGCATACACTTGACTTCGTTTTGACATGTGAAAAGTGCTAAAAGTCGGAGCTCATCAATAAACTATCGCGAAAGTGAATGCGAGCTCTGACAACCATTGCATTTCCCACTATAACACAATGAGGAAACTAACGACATTGCCAAAGAGTCTGCATCGCAATGAAAGGCCGCTTGAATGGAAGTCGGATAATGAGCTGGCGCGACCGTCAAGCACTGTCATCTCGGGTCCTGCGGTGCGACCCCGCCACGCCGTTTGATATTTTCGAATAATTTCCTTCTCCTTCCCATTTAAAGTTTTGGTGGTTCCTCCGATGGTGAAAGTTCAACTTGAAATGCAACACGTTGTGCTACTGCACTGAGATTCAAATGCTTATTTTTAGTTGTTATTGTATGTGCTAAAGGATTCCATCCTGTTTAAAATATTAGTAGCAAGCTAATTGATGGTTGTCCTTAAAATAGAGCAGTTTTAACATTACACTTTTAAAAATAAAGGCTCTTGAATGTTTTTTGGAGGTTCAGCAAAGAATCTTAAGGCATCTCGATATTAGCTATGTTGTTTTGTGGAGATTACAAAGTTATTAATGTTTCGTTAGCTTGTGGGTTTTTCAAAAACACCTCTTTGTTTTTAATAAAGTACAAATATTTCGAGACCCCAAAAAAAAGTTGTGTATGGAAGATTCCATAAAATTAGGCTTTAAAACTATTTAGTTTCTAATTAGAACGTTTACTTTTTAAGAGTGTATATTTTAAAAAAGTCACTGAAACATGCTTATGGAAACCAAAGACTTGTCTATATCTGCTCTATCGTTAAACCGCAGCCTTTACCGATACAACCTGTTTAAAAGGCTGGTCGACATCAAATATTTGACTAGTTCCAGACTTTTCACACGGATGGACTCTTGTAGTCCTCCCATCAATTAGCACAGTTTGGATTAGCAGTCATTGGTGTTTGGTCATGAAAAAGACCCTAATCTTGTCGCTATTTCCCTCAGGCAAAATAGACGGTGCCTCACCTCTCCCTAACAGTTTTTAACTGAGAGAGAAAAAAAAAACTAATAATAAGGGGCGGGGACAGGACTGAATGCAGCTGACGTCAGAGCGAGCGAGTTGGACTTGTATAGGGAGAGAGAGAGAGAACTGGAGATAGACTGGCCCTTATTAAGGCAATGTGGGAAAAGTTTATCGTTATGGTCAGTGCAAGTCCCACATCCAGTCACCATGTTCTGGGGGTGGGGACCTACCAAAGTTTTTTTTGGTTTGGTTGCCCACAGCGACATCGACCACCGCACTGGCAAAGGGCCCTTCTACGTAGGCTAATTCTAGGCGCCATGATCCAAAAGGAGCAAGTTACACATTGTTCCATTTCATTAGGTATAACAGACAGAAGTTGTCTTGGGCAAATAATTTTAATTGTTATTTCCGTTCTGCCTTTTGCTCGTTATTGCAGAGGAGAGTACAGGAGAAATGTTATGCAGCCATAATGTTTTATTTGTATTTTATTTTATTATGTTATTGAATGTGGATTTCTGTAAAGCTACGTAAAGCATAATTTATGGACTGTGTAATCTTCATTCAGGGCAAAGTTTATGCATTGCAGGTCAAATGAGAATGTTAATCTTAAAATGAATTTCTAACGACTGTGTTTTATATCAGTACTGAATGGTGCAATTTGCATATAGTACTCTTTAAAAATATTTCTTCTACAAATATTTAAATACGCAGTTGTTTTAAATACACAAATTCCGCTTTATGGGAACAATTGTATTGGGAAATGAATATCTTTGTGTATATAAAATAGCTATTAATTTGTGGCAGTCATACATTATTTTTATTTATTATTGCTATATTAATTTTACTAGTAGTAAATATTTTTTTTTTAATATAGACACTAATTTTATTCTGTAACTTACTGGTGAAGGTATTTATAAAATAACTCATAGGTTTTCAGATTTATTTAGTTTATTTAGTCATATTAAATAAAGCTTTACTAAAGTGCGGTAATGAAAACTCATATAATAATAATGAACGTTATAATAATGACAACAAAGTTGTAACTTATTTAACTGAGTATATGTTTAAATTGTGCATACTCTTATCTGACAGATAACATTACGCATAAACATTCCTCGTGAGGATGTCCTGTTTACAAATATCTTTCAAGACCTTATAAGCCAATTAAATTAAATTGCGTTGCACAAAGCAGTTGACTGGCATGTTGTCAAAACGTGTATCAAGTAGCCTGTTGAAGAATAATAAATTGATTTCATGGAATAGTTTTGGAGGAAAAAAGTTCTGCATGGCAGTCATATTTATGGTAGGTATTGCTCGAGATTAACAGACACATAAATGATGTCAGCGCAACAATCTGCTGTCATAACATTCGTGAAAACATGTTTTAAATCTAGAACCTTGCAAACTTACTCACCTCAATAAACGTTGAGCCCGTTCCGCTAGTGGATCATATGTGAGTGATTTTGTTATGAGAGGCACGTTTCCAAATGAGCGAGAGTAAAGAGTGTCTAGAGAAAACCCCTCCGGATCCGTTTCACAAAACTAGTCCCAAAGTAAATAATATCCAGTCCACCAAGCCGAAAAGGGAACCACGGGGAAAGTTGTGAGAGATTGTAAACCCCTCTTTGTGGTGATGAAAATACTAGCCTATTTAACAGATGAAAGCAGGTCCAACTTTGGACTCTCCCTCGTGTTTCTTACGACACACGCAAACCTCGCAAGTTAACTGTGTTGTCCTGTTGAAAATACCTCTTACTTTAAACGTGGTTCGGAATAAAAAAAAAGAAGACGTCCTCGTCTCACTATCAACTTTCTCTTAATATTAACCTCAACCTGGCAGTGATTGGCTAGAGTGACGGCCCACGTCACAATTGACGCCATTTATCATTCCCCAAACCGGGAAGTTGAAGGAACTGCTGCCTGTTGTGTGCGGATTTAAGAACCTACACTCTTAAAAATAAAGGTGCTTCAAAAGGTTCTTCACAGCGATGCCATAGAAGAACCATTCAGCCAAAGGTTCTTTAAAGAACCATCTCTTTCTTACCTTTTTATAATCTGGAGAACCTTCTTTCACCACAAAGAACCTTTTGTGAAACAGAAAGGTTCTTCAGATGTTAAAGGTTCTTTATGGAACCATTTAGACAAAAAGGTTCTTCTATGGCATCGTGAAGCACCTTTATTTTTAAGAGTGTATACACCATACATAGACTGTAGTTTCGTTGAGGTTCATCTCACTTTATAAATGTGTCTGTTTTAAATTTAACATTTCAAACCATCATAAGTAGCCTATGCTTCCTTTAAAAACATAAAGGGACATTTTTGTTGTGAATAGGTCTATATATTATTTTTTTAGAGACAGGATACAAATTAAATTTAAAATCATAGAAAATTAGCAATATTGTAATTCGTTTATGCTGTTTACAAACTGTCAACAAGAGACTGTAACCTGCATTTATATAGGCCAACACAAAAGTGTCTCAAAACTCTGAAGTCGTCGTGTTAGCTAGTTTTACTAGCTACTTGGACTCGTTATTTATGCCAAATGACAACACAAAATACAGTTTACATCGCATTTTGTCATGGGACCCCATGTTTGTTACATATTATTTGTCCATTGATGCAGTCGTAACATACATATACTTTCATTAGATGTGTACATAAAAATATTAAAATTTCGAGATGTGGCGTGTTGTTGTGTCAAGGAGCGATGCTGCCAACGTAACTTAATATTAACCTTATTAAAGATTATAAAGATGATATCTTTATACAAAAGACTACGGCATATTCGTAAAAGTATGCATATTCTAACAGGGAGAAGACAGAGATGAGAATCAAGTGCTGCCGCCGTTTAGACCCTGTGAGAGTTCTTGAGATCTCCCCTGGAAACCGCACGGCCTGGCCCCGCTTATCAGGCTGTCAATAAAGCGAGATGGGGATACTAAAGCCGGGCCAGGTGCTGTCTCTCCCTCTCTCCGCTGGCCTGCACTCCAGAGCTCGATCAGGCGTAAACTTAAATCTGTCCAGCCAGCTTTCCCTTACGCCGACCCTCTGCTTCCAAGCGTGCGTGTGTGTGTGTGTGTGTGTGTGTGTGTGTGTGTGTTTGGGAGAGAGCGAGAGAGAGAGACGGGAAAGCAAGGGGAGCACCCCCACCACACACACATAACCATTTTAACTTATAACGGGAAATCTTATCATTTCCACTGCAGGCTTTATATGGTGGAACACCAGCGAGTGTTCAAAATTCAGAAACATATTTTGTTGATATTTATTTACTATTATTATTTTAAATAAATAATATACTTTAAAAAATATAATATTATACAAATTAAAACAAGCAGTTATAAATAAACTTACTGACTATTTCTGACTTCACGCTCCCGGTCACTATTTTACGATTTTATTACCTGTTGTTGTTAAAAAATTATGTGTATGTGTGTGTGAGAGAGAGAGAGAGAGAGAGACAGAAAAAGATGCTCTACTTAAATATGAATTAAAAGTATTATGTTGGGACAGTTTGCATTAATGATCATTAAATAAGCGACGTATTGGCTTTTTCTGCTCTGAAGAAACATTTTCTTGATATTAAAGCCAATGAATGTTATGTTTCTGGATTTTGTGGTTTTCTATTAATTAGTAGCTAATCAAAGCAAAAGCTCTTTCGAACCACAGAATCACTCGTGTGGATAATTTATCCATAGCAAAAGCTTTCCTGACTTGTGAAAGCACCTGACAAAATATTTATGGCACTAATCGTGATTTTGTTGGAGGTAGATTTTTGGTGATTATGAAGTAATTTAATAAGCATGCTTGTGTGTGTATGGTTTTATTTTGTTCAGGCGACATTAGTTGAATTCCCTCGGGGTGTTTGGATGTAGTTTGCTCCAAGTCGACAGCCACGTCCTGTATGTTATAAATTCATTTTTGCTCAACACTACATAGCTGAGTTCGATAATCAGTGTATTTAAAGGCGCGTCAAGCGGAAAGACCATTGATTATTTCCATCTAATCCCGAACTGTTTGTAGAAGCCGCTGTTTGTGTGCAAAAATACGTTTCGTTATCTTCATTAAGACTCACCGCGGCATTCAGAGGCAGAAAGATGAAGCATGTGCGCAATAAAATCAACAATTGTACCTCAGTCAAAAGAGAGCTCAGACTATGAGATTAGATATTGATAGGGTCCAGTAGCATAAAGCGAAGACTGACACCTGCCTCATAGTCGATGCATAGTACAACAAAATTATATGAATGGATCGAGCACGTTTGTCATTTTCTTGTCAAGAAAAAAGGGCCTGCATGACCGCCATTAATGGAGTAATTGACTTTTTTTTAACCTGCACACACACACACAAATTGTTTTTATATCGGGGCATTTTGACTGGCCAGGTATGCTTTACCTCTCTCTCTCTCTCACACACACACACACACACACACACACACACACATAATATATGATTAGATGCATTGCATATGATCAAAGTTCCTGTATATTGCTTACAGGTTACTGCATGCAAATGAAAAGTAAAAAATCATTTGGAATCTATTTTGTTGTGTTAAATGGCAAATGCATGCATGAAATAAACATTTCTTGTGTACTTAAAATGATTTTCTTCTGTCTAAAACGATAAAATGTCAGTTTTAGTGTTTTTTTTTTACTCTGTTACCCATAATATTCATTGTCTACAAACAGTAAAATTATATGAGTAAAAAATTCTCCAACTGTATGGATGAGAATGAAGACCCCTAATGAAAATAAATTTTTGAGTCCATTTTACTCAAAACATAGCCCATCAACCTCAAAGTCGCACATTAAGATTATCAAACGACTTGGAGTGGATTGTCTCTTGCAGACAGTGGACAGTGATGTAAAACATCACAAAATTGAGTAATGACTAAATGATGAGTGCAGACTATTCATTCCAAAATTCCACTCCATAAATGGACAAATCCAGTGTTCTTTGTGATCAGTTAGGTCAGACATATGCCGCGTGGCTCTGGAAAAACTGCTTTCTCCTCAGATCATCCTGCTCATCATGAGGAGAGCTGCCATAATCATTAACGGTTCTGCACTGTTGGTTTTATATCCAGTTCTGTGCATTTGTTTCTTTGTTAAAATATTAATTTGACCATGGTTGCCCTCTTAAAAATTATGGAGTATGAATACATAAAAGGAAAAAAGAAAACGGGTCAATTTGTCAAACAAAAATTGCATTTCTGATGAGTTTGAATTCAATGTAGACATATTTTTGTTTTGTCTTTCCAAAACATTGTTTGTTATAAGTCAATGTGTCTTGATTTTTAAATGTCTTTCCATGTAATTGCTATTGATGGACAGCTATGCATTGCATCTAATCAAAGTTTTGTTCATAGAGACAATGAAAGCACATAAAGGCCTCTGAACTTGGAAACCACCCAAGTTCAAACGCTACTGAGAGCAGAGAAATATGCACAGTGTCATAAATGCATTTTTTTTTATCCTGCTCCCAGATATAATTGCAAGGAAATGTATGTCTCATATGGTTTCTTCTCATGGTTGTGCAGAGGTTGAACTTAAATATTCTACACTTTATATCAGTGTTGAAAGCTATTTGTAGTTTCACCATTTCTTTAACCAAGAACCTGGATTTTTCCTGATCTATAAGCACCAGGCTAATTTATTAGCTTTATTTCAGGTTCTAAGCATACACTGTCCTATTAAAGTATATCAAATGATCTTACAACAGTGGGTGGATATTGTAGATATTGCTCTGCCCATTCCTCTAAATTAGGCCCACGCAGAGGCAGAGTAAGCAATGTAAAGCAAGACATCAAGCGGTGAATTAGGTTTCCCTTTTGCCTGCTCTCCCTGGTGACCCTTTCCATTCACATTATAATTTCAAATGCCACATCGCTGGGTGTTTTATACCATTGTTGGGGCATCCAAGTGTCCACCGAGACCAGGACCCTTGGCAATTTCTTATAATTAGCAACCCCCATCTTACCAATAACTGAAAAGATTCCATTTCATCCCAATCGTAATCCATGCTAATTTGGCCTGGGCACCTCCAGGTGTTCTTTCCCAATGCATGCATTGGAATAAAGCTGCATGCTGGGAGCCTCAAGGAGTGATATTATGACTGATATGACATTTTAGCCTGCTGAGAAATCAAGTTTTTGTCACAGTTTCATTATCAGATAAATCAACATATCTCACTCTGAACTTCAACTTTCCATTGACTGTATGTCCGCAAGATGATAATTTTAGAAGACATGGAGTATAAAGGAAGGTTTAAGGTAATGTCAATCTAATATGATTATGTGATAAATAAGGAATATTGGAGAAGGATTTATGAATGTTAGAAGTGCAAATAAGATTGCAAAGAAATCCCTGCAAATGGACGAGTGTCATTTGAAATCAAGAGAGAATTTAAGCATATTTGTGTGTATAATTTAAAAAGTGTGTTTGTATAGATTTGTACAGTTAACCTCCACATTATGGACTAAACAAAATAGAATTCAAAACTATACACTTTTGTCCGTTTAGCTGTACTGTCTGTCTGAAAGTCTCGTTAAACGTGTGATGAGAAAGACCAGGATTGTTATGTTTTGTGAAACCGCAAAGCAATTTTGTAGAAAACCTGAATAACAGGAGGGTGGAGATTATGAATAAAAACTAAGGTCATTAAAGCGGGCTGCGTAGCTCCCAGCGAAGCGAAGGCGAAATGAAAAAAACACCTAAAGTGACAAACTCAACACAAATCTGGCTGATACATTTAAATAGATGCAGCAGCGCAGGAATACTAACACTGAATCGGGCAATAACAACGACAAACCGCCTGGAAAATAGATTCATGGAGTAATGAGATTTTCCCGGTTTTATCTAGCTGACAAATTTTGTCCTAAAGTAAATATGTTGAAGATAATTGAACTGATTGCTGCTCGCTTGCTCATCTGATTTTTTGAATGTGAAATAAACAGAATACACTTTCAACAATGCACAATTGAAACCGTTATTAATTCAGTTAATCAAGTGATATTGTAAATAATGTCACGAGCTGTTAATGCAAATTCACTCGTATCCGTTGCATTCAGATTTAAATTAGAATACATTTCCAGTTTTTCAACACTGTCTGTGAGCCTCAAAATATTGAAAATAATGCAAATGTAGACTTTAGTATGGACTAAAACGGTATCAGTTGCACTAGTTTTACCGCCCTGAACGAATTTTAAATAAATAAATAAAAAGAACAATTTTTAGCGACAACACGTGAATGAAGGTTTTGTTGTTGTAGTGATAATGGGACCTCTCGCGTTACAAAACGAGATCATAATGTGCGTCCATCGAATGCATTCTTCAAAGCTCGCACTGTTGACAGAAAACCATCTGTTTACGTTCTTGCCTCTGACAGAACTTTAAATATGCTTTTAATTAAGGACGTGTTAAAGCTGTAGACCTCATGATGGGTAATAATTACAAATTACACTACACATTCGACAGATGTGACAAGGGGCCTTCGTCTGCAGGGAGAAAATAAAAGACAACGAAGACCAATTTGACAGAAGTTGTGCTGAATTCATCTGGTGTCTTGAGAAACACCGTCTTTGATTATCCAGACGGTTTTGTCTTCTTTTCCGTCATGATTGTTTTCATATTTCTTTGACATCCATTGATTTGGAGGCAGCTGTAAGACTTTGTCACAAGAGAGAGGAGCAGTCGCAACGCATTAGTCTGATGGCATAACTCGAACGTTAGAGGCCCTACAGAGCGCATGTTGAGAGACCATGTGATGGCTCGTCTTGGCTCCCACCTAAACGGATAAAAGGTCTAACTAGTCAATTTTTAGTCATTTACAAATCTGATACAGGATAATTTAAATTGTGACGTAGCCAATACTTCATCACTCATTACTACTGTAAAACATGATGATTTAGGCCTTATGGGTGATAACCGCAAAGAAAGAGGTTTTACGCACAAAAACAGCTTTGCATTTAGGAGTTCTGCAGCTTGTTTAGAAATTTGTTCTCAAACTCATATTACTTTTATCAGTAATGTGTAGTGGCAGAAAAAGACTGTCTTTGAAAATGGACTTATTTCCAGTTTAACTGTCAGTTGTCGGTGTATTTGACTCGGTTGTTGATTTGTTTTAAACTATCATTTTTAAGAGTGTAATGTTTAAACCAGCACCGAATAGATGCACAGACATATCATATTTCTTTTCTTTTCTTTTCTTTCTTTCTTTTTTGTCTTTTTTCTTTTTAGTGTGTCAGAACAAATATTTCAATACTTCTAATGCCTTTCAGACACAAATCTGTTGTTTTTAGATGATATAAAGTCACATTCCTTCCCTTTGTTATAGTAGCTTATATAAATCCGTAAGAAGCCGTGCTTAGTTCAGAGGTGTAGTTTAAAACTTTACTTTAGATGATTTATAATTTACTTATTAGGCTAGACTGGCATCCACAAACTTTCAAACAGTTGCAGTTCCCTCATAACGTTATTGCAGTTTTGTGTGTTGCATGTGGCTGTTGCTCTATAAAGTTGACGGTGAATGATGAGTTTGAGAACATGCATATAGCAGTCTCTCGTGGATTCATTTGGCTGTAGACTTGTACCGTTGCTTCAGCCAGTGTAGGTTTATTGCCTTCAACAATGCTTGATCGCCCTCTAGCGGTTAATCCACAACAGAAGTGCAGAGAGAAAAACAGGAATCACAGATCCGATTATAGCATACTTAATAGATTAAAACAACAAGTCAACAGACTTGCACAAATTAAATTAAGTAACAAGTTACAAAAATAAAAAAACATACACACACAATAGCCTACGGGTTTACACAAATGATGTTTAAATTTCACGTTCTTACCATGCATTGTTAGACCAGTTTAATGTGTTTTAATGTATCCATCTGCTTCCAGCATGATATAATCCATATATAAAAATCCAAAAACCCGTTGTTTCTCCTCCGAATAGCCTACTGATCTCAATCTGACTGAGGCCACCTCTGCTATGGGGAAAAATACATTCTGTAGGCTATATATTGTAGGTGTGCTTGCACCATCCGTATGGGGAATTTCAGATAGTTTTTTTTTTTTTTTTTTTTGTGGGGGGTTTTTTACATCTGCATAACCAGTTCTTAAAGATGATAGAACTCGTAATTTACAGTAATTAATTAGTGTCGTGCGTGTGCTGGAGTCCGTTGACTTCGACAAAGGTTGGGGCGCACGTGGTGCTGAACGGACAGCGACAAGTAATAAATCGATCAGCGAATTATGGGAAGGGCGTTTGAGAGGCGGGGAGTAAAATTAACAAATTGGGCTTGTCTAAGAGAAATGTAATCGTTTAACATATAAGCATATAAAACAACGTTCCATTAACCAAGAAAGTTAGTCAGAATGCGCTAAAATGGGCTCTCACGAACAGAAGTCGCGTTCGCCTGAGGAGGTAACCATAGCAACATTACGCTTCTTTAGCGCTTTCTGTTCAGTATAGCTGTTCTCACTTTTTTTTTTTTTTTTTGCTGTAGATTTTCATATGACATATAATTACAAAAACTTTAGAAGTCGCAACATTTCGCCTTTTAAATATACTGTTATGACCTTAGCGCTAGAATTCGTTGCATTTGTTATTATGGACTTCTGCTATATGGCAATACGTTTAACACAACGTGACACTTGGTGCTGTGTTGCTATCCAAGCAAACCGGAATGTACAGTTTCAAGCTTTTTTTGTATTTTATTTTTTTCTTCGCGTCACTTGAGTTTCACAACTAATCCACGAAGTTTGCAGGGCTATTTTTTGAACGCGCCCACGGTAAACACTGTGCTTCGGGACCTTTTGGATGGAAATGCCCAGTCAATTACATTTCTTTTGAGATCATTAAACACAAATCCGGCTTGTCTTTTAACAAGGCAGTCCCGTGTGTTAATGAGGGTCACGGAAGGTTAGAGTTACGTTTAATGGACGCTTTCCCCTCTGCAACATCACTGTTCAGTGCACTAGACTGTATTTTACGCGTCTGCGTGTTCATGACAAACCTAAGAAAATACGAATTCCCTTGAATCCCAAATGTTGATTGAGTTTACTTGGGCACATAGTGTTAATGCATCAATAATGATTTAACATTTAAATGACCATTTATTATAATAAAATAACATGGGGTTAGTTGTAACACTGTCAGTTTGACCAATCAAAAACAACCTATGGTGATTACATATCATACACTCCCATCTCCATTTTGAGCCAACAGGAGAAGTGGTATGTGTCTGTGACCAAGATTGTGAATTTTATCACCAAAAAAGTGATTTTCAGGTAAGAAAGTATTTTTTTTTAATCAAGATTATTTTTTGCCTAGCATTCATTGTAATGTAGATAAAAAACTTTTGACTTACATAATCTTAAGTAGCCATTTCTCTAGTTTAATTTGTTGTTAGACATTAATGCTAACTTCAAACCCACATGCTAAAAGAGTTAGCTATGTAATGGCTGCTTGGGGTGGGGATTTTTTATTTTTGTTACTTTTCTCTTTTTTTCTAGCATGCCTAGGCAGTCGAAGTGTAAGACAGACAGGGGTGTCCCTGCAGAAATTTTGAGAAAGGCTGCAACTGAAGTCAGGCAAGGAAAATCAGTGAGATCAGTCACCAAGGCCCATTCCATCTGTCACGTTACACTGTACAGATATTGTAAAGCCTTACAGAAGCTTAGAGAAGAAGGTTCAAGTGAGGAGCCCCATGTAGGCTACCGTAGTAGTCAGAAAGTCTTCAGTGAGGCACAGGAGGAGCTCTTGACTGAATATTTGAAGGAAGCAGCTGATCTGTACTATGGGTTAACACCCAGTGAGGTATGAATATGACAGGCGTGTGGTAAAAAAAAAAAAGGGGGAAAAATGTTTAAGGTAGTTAATTCACTCCACAATTATTGTCTCCATTATGAAGAAACCACTGGTTAACAGCTTTTCTGCAGTGATTATTGTTTATCACTGATTGCCCAAAGACATCATTCATGGGGAATAACGTGTTTACTATTGACGTGCTTTCAGACACACACACACACACACACTGACACACACAGAAATTTGTTATAGTTTTAAGTTTAAAGTTCCAAAGGAAATACACTACAAACACACACACACACAAATTTGATCTAGTGTTAAGATGAAAGTTCTAACAAACTACAACACACACACACTCACACACACACAGCAATTTGTTATAGTCTTGAGTTTAAAGTTCCAGAATATTTTTGTTAGTTTAAATTGTTCATTTTTGTTCTTCAATAAAGTTCTTGCATAATCTGGAAAGTGTGGATATTGTTTCACCAAATTACCTCTTATTGTTACATCTATCCCCAGCTAGTGTTACAACTCACCCCAGTAGTGGGGTAGGTTGTAACAACAGAACTCTTTGTATTTGACATTAACTCACATCATCTGTGATTGTGTAGTACGAGTTCAAGTGAGTTTTATTTGTAGTAGACAAATTTGGCTACAATGTATCAAAGTTTGAGAGGTCTAGCATGAACAACCACTAAGTTACTGACCCTCAAACAAAAAGTGTTACTATCATCCCCGGTCTCCCCTATACTTTATTTTTATAATATTAATCATATATTTTACATTATATATTAATATTGGTGATCTCCTTCACACATAAAATTACGCTTTATAATTTTTTCATGTTGAATTGAAGGTGAGCCACCCTGTTGTCACTTCACCAGTCATCAGCTGCCATGTAACTAGAATGCAATTTCTGCTCGATTCCGACGTGAGAGCGGTGCACCGGTCTATATAGTGACTGAAAGAATTGCAATGTCTAAGTCATGTTTCAGTGTTCAAGGCCCAGTAAATTACAAAGAGAGAGCAATTGATTTCTGGATTCATTTCATGATTCATTGCGTAGCATTTATTCTGTAGGATGACATGCATGAAATACGTTGTTGTCTCAACACTGCTGAGGAACCAAGCTCAAAGTGATACCAGATCTGATGTCCTTTTAAGAGTAATTGGTTAGAAAATGGATACACGTTATAGAAACGCTGGAATTATATAAGACATCTGTCTTGTTGTTGATTTCACCTCTAATATACATAGCAAAATACGTCAGTTTATCAATCATTTATCATCAGTCATTGAAGTACAACTTTGGCCTTCATTTCTGTTTAAGCAATTATATTTGTTCCTGTGTTGTTGAATTCAATCCATACATTTAGATTGTTTTTTGGTAGATTACAGATTTTCTGCACTGATAAAAAAAATAAAAAATTGATTGTGTGTCAAGCTAGCATAAGTCAGAGATCTTCTCTACTAAATGAGGTGCTCCACGCTTGGGTAATGATGCTTAATGAAGTATTCGGAAAGCGAAATTTTCATTAAAAAACGTGGCAGCAAGAGGCAAACAATCTGAAGGGTTGTAACACTCAACCACTCAACAGACCAAAGAACAAAAGTATCATGCTGAAAATTAAACTAATGATGAAAAAATGTGCATTAATTTTTCATTTGAGAGGACATGGAAAATGTCAGACATATTTAAAAGGTTAATCTTTAATTCAACCACTAATAAACACAGCAGGGGAAAAAGAGAAATGAATCAAGTGTTCTTTCACTGGACATATTAAATAATCATATGAATTAATAACTGTCCGCCCTGCAGTGTGTTTTCCCCCTAAATTATGTAATTATCAGTCAGTGGATGAAGCTCAAATCGAAAGGTTTGCGGACAGTACAGAAAGAGTTTTTTTTTTTTTTTTGTCATTTGTTCTGAGAAATCTCTATACTCTTGGCTAAAGGATGGACCACTGAGTGGAAATATGTTTGTTGGATTATTATGTTGAATTCTGTGTATTTCTGTTTAATGAGTAAAAGATTAGATGCATATTCAACTCTACTATGGCTAGAATAAATGGGTCACTTATGTATCCTCATGCATAATGCAAAAGAAGATATTTTGTAGAATGTTTTAACTATTCTTGTCCATATGAAATTCAGTGGGGTCCAAAACAACAACACTAGTCCCTATTGGCTTCCACTGTTTGGACATTTTTCATCTTCCTTTGTGTGCCAAAGAAAAAAAGAAAGTCTTACAGGTTTGGAGTAATGTGAGTGTAAGTGCTGTTATGCAGATGTTCTGTATATTTGTTTCATAATTACTTCTTTGTAATTAACTCCATAATTTCTTGTATTAATTCATTTGAGGTTCAATTTAAAAAATGTATATGAGTTGTAATGTGATGTAAATTCATTTGGTGTACTTTAAAACATAAGGCGCGAGAATGCGTCACTTTAACGGAAATGACGTGCTTGTTAGTCACCCTGATGGACTGATGATGAGCGGACGCATCACAAGGCTCTGCTAAGTTAAATACGTTTAAGTTTAAAATCAGTGCTGTCGCAAGCCAAAAGGACAGTAAAGAAGATTTTCATAAACTCAAAGACCTCTTTTCATGACAAGCGGCCAATGAGGTATTTGTTTGTAAAATGTAACGAAAGTGTTCATAATAGCGCTAAGCGCCATTTTGTGTTTGATGTATTTTTACTGTTTTCACTTGTGTACAGTTCTCACGGCGTTGTGGCGTTAAGACGTCAAAGGCGCGAAAGACATAAAGAAGACAACCCTAAGAATAAAACGCCCGTTCTAAAGAACCAACCTGTGTCTGTTGTCGTGAAGAGAGCTACAGTGAGAACTCCCCTGCTCGACGCGGGTAGGAGGGCTGCGAAGAAGTGAAAGAGTCAGAACTCTAACAGAAAAGGTAAGAGAACTTCAAGAAATAAAGTTAAAGGGTGTACAACGACAGTACAGAATGATCTATGAGAAATGGAAGTATCATGCAAGACTAGGCAAGGAAATATTGTCGGATGATGCTTCCCAAGATGAGCTGAATGTGCTAATTGAGAACATAGAAAGCAGCTGTTCTGAGTTAAAGGCCATTTATGAAGAGCTACGTCGAGTGCAGACTCCTGAACAAGACCTGCGACGCAGGATTGATGCATGCATATCGCTTTCAGGATTCATTGTTAGAAGAGCACAAAGGCAACGTAAAGGACATGTGGCAGATGTAGAGAAAGAACCTTGGCCTGATGTTGGATCGATATTGGACTCAACAGGCTCCTTATCAAGACCACTGTCTCGGCAATCAAAATGCAGTTCAACCCATTCCAGCATTCACTCAGTCAAAAGAAACGAAGCTGTGGCTGAAGCTGCTGCATCTCAGGAAGTTTTGGCAGTTTTGGAGGAACAAGAAAGGGAAGCATCAGAACTTCAAAGGCTAGAGGTTGAAAGTAGACAGCGTTTAGCACAATCTGAATTTGAGGACCTGGCTAGACAGCAAGCAATGCAGGACAAGCGAAGAAAGCTTGAACGCTGCCAGAGCTCGAGTAAAGGTCTATGATCAAGTAGAAGGAAATTTTGATGCGATTGATTCGCTGCATGATGCTGAATCAGCTGGAGAACTTCAAATTCCTACTTTCACAAGTCCTCCTTTTATTCCTCAGTCTCTGCCAGCCACGACCCAAGTGCTCCAAGCCTCAAGTCCTCCATTCATTCCTCAATCCTTACCAGTTACAAGTCAAGTTCATAATGCCCAATCTCTGCAACGGGCATCTCAAACTCCTTCAGCTTCAATGCTTATGCCTCAATTGCAAAATAGCTCTGATTTTGTCAGTGCACTAGCAGAAGCTATGAGTGCCAATCGTCTTCCAGTGCCAGAGCCTGCATTGTTTACTGGAGACCCTTTAAAATTCAAAGACTGGCGCCTATCATTCGAAACATTAATTGACAGGAAGAATATTCCGAAGAACGAAAAACTATATTACTTAAGAAAGTACTTGGGTGGTGCTGCAAAGAAAACTGTTGAAGGATTCTTCTTACTAGGTACTGAAGCTGCATACGACTCTGCCTGGAAGCTGTTGGAGAAACGCTATGGAGACCCATTCATTATTGGAAAGTCCTTCAGAGACAAGCTGCATGGATGGCCAAAAATAAGTTCTAAAGATCGTTGTGAACTAAGAGAGTTTACTGATTTCCTCAAGAGCTGTGAGGCTGCAATGCCCCACCTGAAGACATTGGAAGTTCTCAATGACTGCAATGAGAATCAAAAAATACTGCAGAAGTTGCCAGATTGGTTAGTGTCCAGATTGAACCGCAAAGTGATGGAAGTCCGTGAAGCGCATGCTGGTTACCCGCAATTCAAAGAGTTTTTAGACTTTCTATCAAAGGAAGCTGATCTCGCTTGCGATCCTATATCTTCAGTACAGGCACTTAGGAGTGTGGAGAGCGGGAAACCAAAACATTCAAGCAAAGACACTGTGCACAAACGTGGCACAAAGCACCATCTCATTATGCATCTTTTGTAAAAGAACAGGACATGTCTTAAGTAAGTGTAGAAAGTTAATTGAGAAGACAGTTCAAGATCGTGCCAAGTTTGTATGTTCAGAGCGACTTTGCTTTGGATGTTTGCAGACTGGTCATCATTCAAGAAGATGCGATGATAAGAGCACATGTGAAAAGTGTCAGCAGAGACATCCTACATGTCTGCATGATGGCAAGTTCAAAGAAGTATCAAAGTCCTAAACCTTCTAAAGAAGATGAAAGTTCAAAGGAAAAAACTGATGACGGAGAAATAGCTGCAGCAGCAATTACCAATGCAGTCCGACAAGTAGATTCAAATACACAAACATCTACAATCATACCAGTCTGGGTCTCATCCACAAATGAGCCAGATCAAGAAGTGCTTGTTTATGCGCTCTTAGACACACAGAGTGACACAACCTTTATTCTAGATGAAGTAGCTCAAGAGCTAAATACTCACAAGGAGAATGTCAGTCTGCAGCTATCCACGATGTCGACAAGAGCAACAGTCATACCTTGTCAGAAACTGACAAATCTACAAGTGAGAGGATACAACGCTGATAAAAGGATCCCACTGCCATCAGTTTTTACACGAGAGTTCATTCTGGCAAACAGGTCACATATCCCAACTTCAGAAACCGCTCTAAAATGGCCTCATCTGGAACAATTGACAGACAAGATTCCACCACCACTGGGTTGTGAAGTAGGTCTTTTGATCGGTTACAACTGTCAACAAACCCTTCTTCCCAAGGAAATCCTATCTGGAGAGGAAAATCATCCATATGCACAACGAACCAATCTCGGCTGGAGCATAGCGAAACCTTAGACTCCACAAGTTTGTGTGCAATGATGAGGAAGTGATCTCCACAGTACCACCTGACGAATGTGCTCAGACCAAAGATCTCGATATGGCTTTGGGGGAGCTTCACATCGAGCGAGCACTTGGAGTTCAGTGGTGCTTTGAAGCAGATGAATTCCAATTCAGAGTTGTAGTCAAGAAAAATCCACTCACAAGAAGAGGAAGTTGTAATGTGATGTAAATTCATTTGGTGTACTTTAAAACATAAGGTGCGGGAATGCGTCACTTTAACGGAAATAACGTGCTTGTTAGTCACCCTGATGGACTGATGATGAGCGGACGCATCACAAGGCTCTGCTAAGTTAAATACGTTTAAGTTTAAAATCAGTGCTGTCGCAAGCCAAAAGGACAGTAAAGAAGATTTTCATAAACTCAAAGACCTCTTTTCATGACAAGCGGCCAATGAGTTCTCACGGCGTTGTGGCGTTAAGACGTCAAAGGCGCGAAAGACATAAAGAAGACGACCCTAAGAATAAAACGCCCGTTCTAAAGAACCAACCTGTGTCTGTTGTCGTGAAGAGAGCTACAGTGAGGGTGAGTAAATGATGACAGAATTTTCATTTTTGGATGAACTATCTCTTTATTCTGCTCATAGATCCTCAGAGAACCAGCACTTATGTTCTGCTACTACGTATAAGAAATTGTCAGAACATGATGGATGTGGATCATCATGCTTTGCAGAAGGCTGGGGAGAAGTTTGCATTAATTTGATAAAAAGTTGAAATCAAACTTTCATTTTTAACATTGATTATTGATCAGATACACTCTTTGCTATTGTCTTTCTAGAAGCAACAATTTTAAGATTATCCTCCACTTTCTTAGCACTGAGTTTTCCACTCGAGCTGAGTCTGTTTTGATGTATGAGTGGGAAAAGTTTGGTCTAGGTGGCGGGCTAAGGTCATGCTTATGTTATTGAACTCAGTGCCAGGCACGTATGCAGGGAGCGAGAGAAGGACTTGGAACAAAAGTGGATTCACCCGCTAGGCAGCATATGCCTCCACACTGCCATTCCCTACAGGCCTACAGCACACATCCAGTCAGATCTGCTGCTCTATGCCCAAAATATAGCCCTTTTCTCTTGTTACCACATACTGCAGACCTCTCAGTACAAAGAACATACTCCGTTGTGTGGGATATGAAAGGACAAACTGTTATTGTTGGCTCCCTAGTACTCAAAAGCTGAGGTTTTCAGTCAGTCACTAGGTCACTAAATGTGTCACTAGGTGAGTTAAAAATAAACGTAAAGATAAAGGGAAGCGTTTTGTAGATATTTTGTGTTACATTTAACATAAATGTGATACTATTATATAATTTATATATTGTATGATATTATATATTTTCATTACATTTTGTATTGTATATATTACATATTTTTATTTTGCACCTTACACACACACATATGTAATATGAAATTATTCATTTTATAAACATAATATAATAATATCTATAATAAAATATTAAAAACATAAACTAAGAATAGAATGAAGGATTAAGGGAATGTTTTATATTACATCTTTTATGTGTGTGTGTGTGTGTGTGTGTGTGTGTATATATATATATATATATATATATATATGGCTGTTTAACTGTAAGTCATAAAATAATATAGTCGATATAACTGTCATGAACTACTCCGAGACACAAAGGCTGAGGATCCAAACACAGTGTTTATTCAGAGGGAAATCATATACCAAAAGGCAAAATTAATATACCAGCAAAACAGTTCAAACAAGAAACACAGACAAAGAGTAACCCAGAACAATGGGCAGAATAAACCAAGACACAGGAAAACAGGAAATAACGGCTCAGAAATGCTGTACTTAACACATGCAAGACTTAACAATGAATGACTGAATGAACCAGGCTAAACAGACAGGGTTAATGAGACACAGGTGCAAACAATGAGTGCTGATGAAGTCCAAGACTGAGGGCCCGTCCACACGGAGACGCGTTTAGCTGTATACGCATAAATTTGGTATCGTATAGGTGTTTCGTCCAGACGGATCTGGCGTTTTGGGAGAGTGAAACGCCGCCCTTGCGTTTTTGTGTGGACAGCGAATCCGTATATTTTCTGAAACGATGACGTCATCAGCCCACGTCTCGCCCCTAGTCAGACACTGCTGTGTCACGTAACAGCAACAAAAACATGAACAAACACTGAACGATTGTCTTTTTATTAACTAACATTAACACAGATTGATAAATGTATTGTTCCATGTTCGGGTTTTTGCAAGGTTTATGCGTATAGTCCAAGTCTTCTTCTCCGTTTTTAGTGTATCTCTGTTTCAGAATTACAGCTCCACATGCTGGTCTGGCATGTATACTACATTGTTTTGTGTCGGTTTCGTGGTTTCGTGTGGACTTAGATATTTCTTGAGACTAGGGGAAAAAAAAGATTGGATAGGGAAAACTCTGGCTTCGTGTGTATGTAGCCTGAGTGACAGAGGTATGGGATGGAGTGCACTCTGGTGGTTATCAAGGGCACTCCAGCTGGTGATCGTGACTGTAACAAATGTAACAAAGTAAATGTCGCAATGAAAGCAGTAAAACATTCATTTAAAATGTGCTTTTCTGCCCTGAAATGGTTCCTAGTGACACTTTTATACTCTCATTGCAAGGCCGTTTTCTTGCAGTCTAGTCATCAGCAGAGTTTCCATGAAAGATATTCTGTCCATTGCTCTCTGTGGTGTGACCTTAGGAACAATGGGGATCCCATGCTGCCCTAAGCACCCATTAATAACACAGAAATGTGATTATTCATGGTAGATGTCTTAGCTTGTAATCAATGAAGAATTGTCCTTAGTATGGTGAAGATTTCTGTCAGATAGAATAGCCCTCACCTGAACTAATATTTAGAGGGAGTCACAACCTTTTTGTTTCAGCTGCTCAGCCATTCACTTGTAAAATACACTTGTGAATTTAACCCTCATGTTGTGTTCCAGTCATTCTGACCTATGAGTTCTTTTACCTGAAAATGCTTTTTCATGTTACTGCATTTGATCAAAACTTAGTGGCTTTGCTCACACAGGGTATTAAAAAAAACAATTTGCGGTGTTCCTGATCAAAAATGACCAGCCTACAAAAAAATTCTGATAAATTTAACATTAATGTATTATTACCAAATTTAATATTTTTATCAGCTTTCTTTCAATTAGCACAGGTTTTATATTTGTTTTCCAAACTGATTGATCATAGGCCCCTTAGTTTTTGTGTGAATGTTGCCTAAATTATCCAAAGGAAGCATTGCCAAAATTATCCACAAATAATGCTTTTTATTATTTAAAAAATTGAGGTGAGTAAGCTCAGATCAATGAGGTATACGATCAATCAATTCCAAAAAGCTAATTGAAAGAAAACAAGCTGACCAAAAAAGTAACCCAATATATGTTGATAATATCATAGTGAGAGATTTACAAGCAATTTTGAAAAAGCCAGTAATTTTTGACCGGAAACACCAAATTAGGTAAAGGATTTTCAGCAGCACAGGGGTTAAACTGTAATTCAATTTTAAATTATCTAATCTAAATCTAAAAGACTGACTTCAGTTTTTTTTTTATATTTTATTATTTTTTATTTATACAAACTAATTAACCACTTATCAGGCCAGAATTTTAGGTTCATCCCTACTGTACACTCTAAAAAATGCTGGGTTGTTTCAACCCAACTTTGGGTCAAATATGGACTAACCCAACCGTTGGGTTAAATTTTTACATTACATTTTTAACCCAAAAGTTGGGTTAGTCCATATTTGACCCAAAGTTGGGTTGAAACAACCCAGCATTTTTTAGAGTGTACATACCTCTACATTTGCTTGCATAAATCAAGTTTTTGTCAGGCATAGCCGCTGACCCTTCACCCGCTGCAAAAATAAACTAGGGTTGTAGGTGTGTAAAGCCAAAGTGTGCCCATGCCGAAAGCTTATTGGCTGTAGAAGGCCTTCTGGTTGAAGCATTATCAGCATATGGGACTTCTGATCCTATCACTCACATTTACCTCCAACACCAACTGTGCATCTGTTCCCGCCATGCTGCATATCCAGCACGCTGCTCAGCCCTGCAAAACCAGATGTGCCAGGGCTTAACTGCACACACATCTTATGAAAGTGGGCACCGAGTCCAGGCGAATTGGACAATCATGGAGCTTGAACGGTGAAGGAAGTGGATGAATGAAATCAAGAGAAATTTAGATTGCAAATGGCTCGGCAGGATTTGTATTTGTTTTTTTTTAAGATAAAAAATTGGCCAGTGAACTGCATGTAATTAGAGAGGAATTATTAATGAATGATTGATTGTTCTGAAAGCAGCTGATAATTGTGAGCAGCAGTTTGTCTTTTAACTTTTTTGATTTCGAATCTTTTACTTCTGATTTACATTCACTCTGCATGTGCTTGTTTTCTTAGCACTGTAACGCTCCATTGATCAGTGATCATGGGAGCCGAACAGCTGAGCGAGGACATGATGGTTTTGGGATAGCGCATATGTTGCCCGCACCCTGTTTGCCAGCTGCAGCCCTTTGTATCACTGCAAGCCCGACAACTCTTTACAGGTTCCTCTGTCAGGTAATAACCACCAGCCTCTCTGACTCTGCCTACAGCCGGCTGTGCGGCAAGATGGATTACCCTTTGATTTCTGCAACAAGGTGATTATTTAATTTAGATTTATTTTCAGCACACATCTGAAACATTCAGGAACTCATGAGATTTGTTCCTGATGCGCTTTATTGCGGAGCCAGATTCATTATGGGTGGTAAACAGACAGGAGAACGCACACACACAAATACACACACACACACACACGCACACACTCGTCAGCAGAAGATTCTGCTGAGTATATTGTAAACCTTTGATGCTTTTGCAAGCACGTGTTCAGGGATAAACAATGATAATTTTATCGTTTTAAATGTTCAAAGTGAATTTAAGCATCATGATATAATGTACAAAATGAAAAGTGCATATTCATTTTGAGAACTGCTTATATTACATCAGTGTTACTAAATGTTTATGAAGTTCATATTAATGCAAAAATAGGGGAAATGAGCATGCACAAGTAAATATCTACTATCAACCAGTATTTATTCAATATTTTTGTTGAATTTGTTCAGTGACTAAATAGTTACTCTTGTAGTAGTCTTTATGAGTGAGTCGTTGAATCACTTACTCAATCATATTAGGTTAAAAAAGACCTCTTGATTTAATTGTCTCCAAAATTCAATGCAGCCACCTTGAAAAGTCAGTCATGTTAAAGATCTTGTATTATCAAACATGACAATAATAATATGAACTACGTTTGCATCCTACAACATACAGTACTAAACTTACTGAACTGTTATTTAATTACTCAAGCAAAGCATCAGACTTTTGCCACAGATTTGTGCAGGATACGGTTTTATGAATCTTGTGAGGTATAATGCAAAATATTCTGACAATAGCACAGGGCTCTTTAAATAAACAATTTTACATTCAGGCCACATAAAACCTCAAGCCTAATTTTTCCTTAAGTATACAGCTACAATATAATTAGTGTTTTGTAGAAGTTAAGAGAGGTTAGTCAAATAAATTCTGAGGGCGGTATAAACGAAGCCCCTGACGCTGCTCAAAACTGTTTAATCTCCTTTTCATGTGCTACATAATTCATCGAAATTAGAGATGAAACACTATCATATGTTTATAAATACTACAGCATTAGGATTTTACATCCCCATAAATCTGCAGCCGACCGCGGTCAAGAGCCGAGGAATAAAACCCCCAGTAGAACAGTGATATATTCCCTTGATGCCCATCGGGCCATTCATCCCGACACGCACACACACTTCCTCAAACATTATTCCCTCCATTGATGCCCCTCATTTCAAATCTATATCAATTTAAAGATGCTTGACATGCCAACAGCAGAAGAGTGACTAATGTTGGCTTGCTATACATCAGAGTAAAGGACTCTCTGTCTTTCTCTCTCATCCCTGTCCTTAATTTCTCAGTCTCTCTTTCTGAGTTAAATGAGTGAACGAGCGCTGGTCCGAGTTCAGCATGGTCACTGCCGAAACGGGAGTAATTACCAGATCAGCTCTGCTAAAAATGCAGGCAGGGTGTTCGGTGACCTATCATCCACTAATCTGCATAGTGAAGTATAGCTTCATAACTGTAAATTGCTGACTTAATTAAAAGCTGGGACCTTTCTGTCATTTAATTACAGGGAGAAAAGGTTATTGCTTAAACGCAATTTTCCAAATGCGATTTCTTAACAGTTATTAACGGCGTCGCTATCATTTATTGTTTCAGATTTTTCAATTTGGAAATGGCCGCCGCTGACAGAAGTAATGAGTCGGAGGGGGGGGGAACTCAATCTCGACAGCGCACGCACAGCGGCCATTTGTTTCCCACAAGTGGAGCCGGTAGATGGGGGATGCTTGGAAATGTCACGAGGAGGACGGGCCTTGATTACTGCAGTTTTTACTATAGCGATTAAACCAGAAGTGGAGTTTTGAAAAGAAGTTCATTAACATTTCTCAAATGAGCAGGACAGACAGTGGTTAGAATCGTGGAAAGATCAGCAGGAGGAAACAGAAAGGAAAAGGGGCCCATGATATAGGAAAAGTAATTTTTCCTCATTAAAAAAAGTTTTAGACAAATATTTTATAAAATGAAAAAGAAAAGCTGTTTAATTTTACATGAAATGAGTCACTACATTGGGACCCAGCCAAATAGTATTCGCTTTATCAGAATAAATTAAAAATTGCAAATGAATTATTCCTACATTGTCGCTGGTAGTCTTATATAGTGTTGACTTTTGACCTTCGCCATAAAGTTTGTTGCTCACTGCAGTTTATTCTAGTCCAAAATTGCCCACCAAGAAAATGAGACTGACTTTCATGTGACTGACTTGTAAAGCAACCAATCAGTTTTTGTTTTTATGTGCTGTTTAAGGGCAGCAGGTTTATCTTAAATAGATTATTCCACAATAATACACTGGAAAATGGGAAGAAATGTACTCAAATTATGCCATAGCAATCTCAGCAAACAATAAAATGACAGAAAAATTGTATAGACTTGTGATCAGAATTTCTGCTTGATGACTGCTGCTTCATCTATGCTGGTAGGTATTAGTATACAGGTCAAGTAACTGACATTGTGGCCAATGAAACGTAAACATTACTGACTGGATAAAGTGGATAAAAACAAAGAAAAAAATGTTATATTAAAGGAAGTATTCCACCCAAAAATGAAAATTCTGTCATTATTTACTCACCCTCATGCAGTTCCAAACCTGTATGACTTTCTTTCTTCTGTGGAACACAAAAGACGATATTTTAAAGAATGTTGGTAACCAGTTTAAATTTCCATTTTTATTTTTTTTATTTTATTTATTTATTTATTACAGGGACAATGCATATTAATAAACATTTCTGTCAATATGCCAGAGTTAGCCAGAAGGCTATTTTTCACCTGCAGTCCCTAGACAGATGGTAATAGTCACCCTAAAAGAAAGTAAAATTACATATTTACATAACAATAAAACAATTACAATACATTTAGTAAAAAGTACTATTGAGCTATGATGTACAATAGAAACACAACAGACCAACAATCAGACAAACAGACAAATACATGAACACATACACACACACAAAGCAAAAAAACCAACAGGGGGCAGCGAGAGCAGGTCTAGTAGTAAGCTAATGTTGACAGCTCTGATTATCAATGAGCCATTTCTTTAACTGGATCTTAAATGTACTATATATGTTTAGATTTCTAATATTTATGGGGGTGAGGTTCCACTCAGTAGCAGCTCGAACAGAGAAGGCGGTTTGGCCAAATACACTTTTCCTAAAGGGAATGATACAATCTCCCCTCGCTGCACCTCTGGTTCTGCTATGATCAGCTGTTCGGATGTTGACAAACTGATGGAGAGGAGGGGATGATAAACCATGAATAATTTTATAAACAAGACATAGATGAAAATTTTACCATGTTTTCCTAGCTGAGTAATCTGTGTTTTTGTAATATAGGACAACGATGAGACATGCTTGGTTTCTTATCCAGAATTTTTAGAGTCTGTTTGTAAAGTGATTGCAGCGGTTTCAGAGATGTAACACTAGCTTGTGACCAAATAGGTAAACAGTAAGTTATATGTGAAAAGATCATAGAGTGCGTATAAATTTTTGCTGCCTGTGTAGACATTTGATGGCGAATATGTCTAAAGTTACTGAGGTTGAATTTGATTCGATTACAGACCCTTTTTACGTGTGATTTAAATGACAATTTTGAATCAATTAAAACCCCCAAATATTTGTATTCTGACACGATCAGCAGCCTTTCCCCTGACACAAAAACATCCGGCTCAACACTGAAGTTATTATTAGACTTGGGGAAAAACATTGCTACTGTTTTTGATGTGTTCAACTGCAGGCAAGAATGTTTCAACCAAGCTATAATATTAACCATGGAGTTAGTGAGTTTCTCAGCTACCTGAGAGATATCACTACCATGAACATAGACTACAGTGTCATCAGCATACATCTGCACAGAAACATCTGGACAGACAGACGGAAGATCATTTATATAAAGTGAGAACAACAAAGGTCCTAAATTTGATCCTTGAGGAAGACCGGTGGACAGACTGAGAGCCGCTGATTTAAATGACTGGACTCTGACATGTTGGGAACGGTCAGTGAGGTAAGACTCAATCCATTTAAGTGCATCTGAGGAAAAATTTAAACTGCATAATTTTGTCAGCAAGATTTTATGATTGACAGTGTCGAAAGCCTTCTTGAGATCCAGGAACACAGCTCCAACAGCCCCACCTCGATCCAACAAAGCTCTGATGTTTTCGGTAAAGAAGCAAGTAGCAGTTTTGGTGGAATAATTGGCTCTAAAGCCAAACTGCATAGAGTGGAGAGCATAGGGTGTGGTATTTAGATGTTTAATAATTTGTTTTACTATCAGTTTCTCTGCTATCTTAGACACAGTGGGCAATATACTGATGGGTCTGTAATTTGACATGGAATGAGGGTCTCCACTTTTGAAAATGGGAGCAATAACAGCTGATTTCCACATGCTTGGGAACATATTTTGTGAAATGGACAGATTGATAATTTTGGTAATGGGGCGTGTGACTGTTGTACTAAGCTCCTTGAGCATCACTGTATCCATACCAAAAATATCTTTACAACTAGATGGTCTGAGTGATTTAATGGTCTGTGATACCTCTGATTCTGTGATGTTTATTAAACTGAAAACTGATTGACTTGTGTCTATTGGAGGAGTGTATGTGTTCTCAGGTGTAAAACAGCTTGCTATGTTAGCCACAGAATCAATAAAATAGTGATTGAATGCCTCTGCTACAACCGGAATATTGTTTGTTAGTTATTCATTTATTTTGATTTCTAAAGTGTTTCGTTCTTTTGGGCGATCACCTGTCATTTTTCTTAGCTGGTTCCATATCATTTTAGTATTTCCATTTGATTTTTCAATTAAAGTGAGAAAGAAATCTGCCTTTGCTTTTCTTAGTGATCTTACAACTTTATTTCTCAACATGGTGAAACGTCCTCTGTTATGAGTTGATTTATTTTTATTTGCTATTTTTAAGGCTTGGTCTCGTTCTTTCATGAGTTTTATAATGTCTGGGTTTATCCAGGGTACAGTGTTTTTGTGTTGTTTGTGCTTGATTTTTTTGTGTGAATTCTTTAATAGTTCTCTCAAGTGTTTTTAGAAATATTTGGCTGTCTTTCTCATAATCAACTAAAAATAAAATGTCATCCCATTGAATTTGGTTAGCTGCAGCTACAAAATTTTGATATTTACTTTTAGGAATTGTAATAATTTCTCTTTTTTCTCTAGCACAAGGATGGAAACTTTTTTTGGTAAGGTTTCTAGTGATAAGAGTTAAATTGTGGTCCGATAAACCTGTTAACATATTAAATGATTTTACAATTCTTTCTGGCCTATTGGTAAATATGAGATCGATTTGTGTCTTGGAAAAATTTGTTATTCTTGTTGGCCCACAGACAACTTGTGTTAGAGCAAACCTGTCTGTAATTAGTTTGAGCTTTTTTCTTGAGGGATTGTCTTCCCAGTTGACTTCCATTTCAATGGAAACCAACCAAAATGGTTTTGTTTGTGTTCCACAAAAGAAAGAAAGTCATAAAGGTTTAGAATGACATGAGGGTGAATACATTTTATTTTTGGGTGGACTACCCCTTTAATGTTAGTTTCTAACAATATGGATCATGTCTGCTTCTGTAAAAACTTACAATTTGATTAAGTGAGTTGGATTTGCATATAACAAACTGGCCTTTTTTTTCTGTGCAGCATTGGTTCACTTGCTTGAGTTCTTCAGTGAAGTATCACATCAGGTGGAATGGCCCATCACCTACAGCTCATGGTTCATGTTTGCCCTCTGGCAGGTAAAATGTACTTGACCGGACCTATTTTATACCATCCAATAAAACAGTCAACTCAGCACGTCCTTTTGACCTCCCCAGCACTACACTGTAAAAAAAATTCCGTAAAATTTACGGTAAAAAACCGGCAGCTGTGGTTGCCAGAATTTTACCGTAAAAAATACAGTAGCAACATTTGAGGTTTTACGCTTTTAACTTAAATGTACATTTAAATACCGTAATTTCATTAACTGATATAATGTTAATATACCAACCTATTGAAGTGCTGAAATCTGTTTTGTACCTTTGTAATACACTGATAACCACCAAATGCAGGTGGTGATGAGAAAGTCACATGATGAACCAAAGCCCATCACAAGCAGCTTTTAAATAATAACATATATAGAAGGTGCACAGTGTCATTCACACAAACACTAAACACCATCATGGTAACACACATGAAACTGAAATAATGCAATAAACATTCATTTAACAACATTAAGGTGTAACACACAACCCTAATATGCAAAACTGATAAGAAAAAACTAAGAAGAAACATAGTTATTTCAACAAAAAAACATCAAATTTGAAATGTAACGCAGGGAATTCTGGGAATGTCAATTTACGGTTATTCACTGTAAATTATACGGTATTTTTCACTTCCAAAAACGGTATACTACCGTAAAATTTATGTCCAATACATGTAATGTCCAATACAGTTTTCCACCGTATATAGTAGGGGAATTTACCGTTAACCATTTAACAGGTTTTTACTGTAGTATTTTTACAGTCTTTTACCGTTAAATACCGGTCATTTTTTACAGTGTACCCTACAAGCCCGATTACATGTTTTATGGCACAGATTATATTGAGTTCAGTCCATTTAATCAACATATGCGTCAAAAGCAACCAATCTGCTCATTATTTGAAGATCTGGTTAGGGCCAGGTTAGGGCAACTCCAGTACCAATAACATTTGGATATATAAAATTTTACGGCCAATAAATTATGAATTATTAATCCAAAAACTGTAAAGCCGCTATGGGTATAATCATTCTTTTTAATGTTGTTATTAGGTGACTTTGAAAGTGTTTTAGCATATGTTGATGTGCAATTATGTGCATTCATAGCTGTCATGAAAATCAACCACTATATAAAGTTAGATATTTCTGTAAAAATTTACGGATCAGTTTGTCCTTATTTGGTTATTTCTCTCATTTGTATCGTTGGAAAGTCAGATTTACTCCATAGAATCGGTTCATCCTAAACAGGATATTTGTAGTGTTGGAAAGTTCGATTCATTCCGTTGAATCGGTTTGGCCTCTCTAATTTGTAGCACTGGAAAGTTCGGTTCATTCCAGAAAATCGGTTTGTCCTAAATGGACCTCTCTCTTATGTTGCATTGGAAACTTTGATTCATTCCACAGAATCGGTTCATCCTTACATGGTTACTTTTCTCATATGTATCGTTGGAAAGTCTGATTCATTCCACAGAATTGGTTCGTTCTAAACAGAACTGTCTCATAGTGTTGAAAAGTTTGATTCATTCCACTAAATTGGTTCATTCTTACATGGTTATTTCTCTCATATGTATCGTTGGAAAGTCTGATTCATTCCACAGAATCGGTTCGTTCTAAACAGACCTGTCTCATAGTTTTGAAAATTTTGATGCATTCCACAGAATTAGTTCATTCTAAACAGACCTGTCTCATAGTGTTGAAAAGTGTGATTCATTCCACTAAATCGGTTCATCCTTACATGGTTATTTCTCTCATATGTATCGTTGGAAAGTCTAATTCATTCCACAGAATCAGTTTGTCCTAAACAGACCTGTCTCATCTCTTTCTCTGATATGTACCATTTGAAAAAGTCTTTCATTCATTCTCGCGAGTTTTGCTCAGTTCATGTTAACAAACAAATTAAAAAACACTGACCATGTTTTTTGTCTTATTTTAGTGTACATACCTTTTCAGGTTTGATACTGTTGTCTTAATTGAGATTGATAATTCATTCCACTTTTCAAAGTAGCTTTCAGATGAATGCATATTAGGTTACACTGTAGGTTATTTTAGTCATTTTAGTTGATTATTAAATTCTGTGAATCACTGAATCAAATTTACATTCAAAGATTATTGTTATGGCAATTTTACACCCCTTACCACTGTTTCTTGCTGTTGGTTTGTGACTGATTAACTGTGGACAGTAATCTTTAACAGTTTTTTTCTGCCAGGTCTAATCAAGTTTCTAAATTAAGAAGTAAAGCTCCTGCATCCTTTCTTCACATCTGCACTTTCAACAAAACCACTGGACATATGTTGCGTCCAACCGATTCCCAGCGTGAACCTGATCCTAAAGTGACACAGAAACACCACGCTGCTCCAAATAGAAGCCACTCTGCTCTCTAAACACAACTTTTCACTTAATTAAATCACGGATTTACAGTGTTCTCCTTTCTAGCAGAATCACACACTCTTTCCACCCAACACCCCTCCCCGCTCTCACCCTGAAATATTCATGTTGAAAAGAACACATTTATCGAGGCTGCTAACATCGTGCCATTACTGCTATTGTCTGATGTCAACCTCTTAATTATAGCTTCTGATAGCGATACAGTATTTTCTTCATTTCTGTTCATCGCTCAACCTCTACTGTCCCCGCGCTAAAGGTGATTAGTGACATTTTATGTCATATCGTTTGTCTGTTTGACAGCCAGCGCAAGTGAACTGGATTAGATTGGACGGCCAAATGAGATAGGCCTGAATTAAATTAAAACAGCAGAGATTGTACAATCTTTTAATTATGCTAGCCGCGCTCAGACAAGGAATATTACCTCTGTGTCTTTCCTTTCTTATAACCTGATGTAAATCGACCATTTAAAAATCTGCGTTCATTCATAAAGTAACATTTTCTGTGGCTTGAGGAATGTGCTGACACAAAATGAAACCGAAGTGGTCATATAAATGCCATGTTTTGTGAAATAAGCACTGGCTAAAACAAAAAAACGCATAGTATCTTTGTCAGACGGCTGAAATTATGTAATGTCTCAAAGTTGAAAATGGTTGGAAATGATGCATCCGATGCTCTTCCTACAGGAAACCAGTGCTTTATGGCGTATTGATGTTCTGAGGTTGTGACAGTTTTTCAAGATTCCCCGTGATCCAGCATCCCAACGGTACAACCTGTCAGTCCTAAACATGGAGAGTAAAGGGGAAACTTAGGGATACGGTGACCTTGATGATAGTGTGGCAGTCATCCGTGAAGAACTTTGTTCCACCCGGAGGAGATGAAGATATTTAGGTCCATGTAGCCCTACCTAAGCCCATTTAGGCGCCGCTAGCATCGGCTCAAGCTAAAATAGAGGACTTTTTTCAGAGGACGCTATGGGCTTGTGTGAGACAGGTACTCCCAAAGCAGAAGAGGACACCCTGGACAGGTTTAGTAAATATTTATGTCTCAAATGAACTTTCTTGCAGACAATGCAGTGTATATTTAAACATAGAGTTAGTTAATGCTAGCTAGATTTTTCTGTCAGTTACTTTATGGTCAGCTAAATGCTTATTTATCTGTACGTGTGGCTAACAGAAGATATTTTGAAGAATATTTAATCTGTGTTTGTCCATAAAATGAAAGTCAATGGGGTCCAAAACAACATTGGATCCACTGAATTTCATTGTATGGAATATGTAATATTTTGAGTTGGAGATTATTATATTTTGAATATATAAATATAAATATACAAATTTTCAAAAATATCTCCTTTTGTGGTTTACAGAAGGAAAAATGTCATACAGGTTTGGAATGACATGAGGGTGAGTAGATGTATTTAAGTGTTTATTGTAATGCATTATATTTTATGTAATGTAAATCTGTTTTAAACACATGGAAGGTTGTGAAGTGCAATAAATTATGCAGATTTTCTCTTGAACTGCATGTGAGTGGGGTTATATTTCGCAGATATTTCACCTGGTCAGGGTCTGAGGTTGCATATCATGTTCTGGACTAAATGCACTATGACTTCAGATTTCATAAAAACTGCAGAACCCTCTTTAGCATCTTAATTATTCATGTTGTTGAAAACATGTTACATAGAAAAGCAAGATTAGAGCATTCACTCCATGATAAAACAGCTCCCCTCGATTGAGCCGAAGAGTTCACAGAGACCAGAATAAGTTCAGACAGATTCAAGTCAATGAATCAGCATTAAATATTGATGCTATTTTGACAAATCTGTAATGTCTGGTTTGTGTACTGAGAGAAAGATGTCACAACGTTGTGTCTTTCACTTCATTTATGAATGAGAAGTTTGGACTAGGTGGTTTAAAGTGGGAAAAATAAGACAATTAAGATTTAAGCTAGTCTTAACGGTATGTACTGTTAGATTTATATGCAATGTTTAATTATATCAATATCTTGAGGGCTGCCCACAAGTAGTGACATCATGCATGAGTGTTTGCATCAGAGCTGAAATATTTGTAGTTCCTCTGGATTTATGTCAGTTATACTGAAAAAAATGGTGTAGAAACAATATCATAGAAATTGCTAGTAAATCTGATAAATAATTACAAGGAATTGGCAAGTAAATATGGAAGCCTGATTCTGCAAAGGAATAAGAAATAATAAAAAAAAAAAAGTTATTGTGACTTTTTAACCAATAGTAATAAAAAACAAATAAAAAAAAAAACAAGTTTGCATCTTGCAATAATAAAAAAAAAAAAACTTTGAAAAATAAGTTTTACACTGTAGAAATGATAAATTTGACAGCTCCAGTTTCACCAGTTAGTCGTTATCTGTCATTATTTACTCATCCTCATGTCATTCCAAACCTGTATGCTTTTTTTCTTCTGTGGAACACAAAAGAAAATATTTTGAAGAATGTAACCAATCAGTTTCCCATTGGCTTCCATAGTATTTTTTGTCCATACCATAGTAGTCAATGGGACCCAAAACTCTTCTAAACCTTTAAAACTCAACTTAATTCAAGTTGCAGTAGGAGGAAAATTACCAGCTACTAATAGATTTAAAGAGCATTTAAGTGAGTAAGATGCAAACAATCCTGTTTTAGCCTTCTCCTGCATGCAGCATTCATGATTACTGCAGTTTCGGTCTGTTTTGAATCTCCAGTAGATAGATTGAGGATGGTGTGTCAAAGCCTCATCGCTTTATTCTCCCATCCACCTCCTATGTCTCCCAGTTCTTTTATTTCCTCCCTGCCACCTAATTAGGATTATCTTTAATTTGCAGGATTACAATTAATAGCTTACTGCAGGTAAGTGATTAAGAGTTAAGTAGGAGGAAAATTACCAGCTACTAATAGATTTAAAGAGCATTTAAGTGAGTAAGATGCAAACAATCCTGTTTTAGCCTTCTCCTGCATGCAGCATTCATGATTACTGCAGTTTCGGTCTGTTTTGAATCTCCAGTAGATAGATTGAGGATGGTGTGTCAAAGCCTCATCGCTTTATTCTCCCATCCACCTCCTATGTCTCCCAGTTCTTTTATTTCCTCCCTGCCACCTAATTAGGATTATCTTTAATTTGCAGGATTACAATTAATAGCTTACTGCAGGTAAGTGATTAGGAGTTACCTGGTAATGACCCCGGGAGGCTAACTACAGAAGGAGGAGAAATGATGACAGCTCCTCAAGCCCAGCACGTCAGGCCGCAATTTAAGATGGCCGATTTGGAGCGCTTCCCATGAGCCAGCAACACAATGGAGGAGTACACTTTCCCGCTCTGTAATTAAGGTCCATTGAGTGAAATTACCTTCCGATAATTACTGGGTAGTTGTCAGCGTTTGTTATAGCGTGGTGAGGCTCTGTCTTCCTCGCCTGGAGACTGGACCGAATTGGGCCTGCTAGCCTTCACCTCATGTTGGTGCTCTCTTGAGAGGAGGGGCAATACGTGTCAGAAACGTGCCAGGATGACGAGGAGATGAGCGCTCAAGTAGCACGGCAGAATTTTTGATGGAATTATTAGGTCTCATCTGGCATCCTGGAACTCTGACCTCATTGTGAAGATTTTGAATTCATGTCATCATATTTTTTTAATCAATATATTTTTTATGTAAATACATCAGTAGTATTTATATAAAATTGTAGTACTTATTAATATTTTGAATTAGCTTTTATTTTTCAAGCTTTAGTAATTATATATATATATATATATGTTTCTAATAAGCTTTAATTATGTCTAATAAACCTGAAAATAATTGTCACACAAAAAAAAATATTCACAATCTAACATATTCATATAATCATATTTTTTTTATCTTAATCCTAAATCCTACATGATATATATCTGGATTGCCTTAAACAATAAAGTGAAATGGTAACAATAGCAAGCCTTTCTTTTAAAATACACACTACTAAGTGTTCTTAGTAATTGTGTCTTGTCTCTTTGTCTCTTTAGGACCAGCAGAGGTGACCCCTCAAAAACATGAGAGGTGCATGATGCCCCTGCATGAGTGCCACCAATCCAAATGACCAAAATGATGTTTTCATGAGAGCACAGTACATGTATACAGTAAGAGTTTCTGTCCCATGAATAATGTATAGTCAAAGTGCTTTCAGAGGGGCATGTGGAGGCCCAAAGAGAGACGACCTTTTAGGCAGGAAGATTCAGAGGAGGAAAGGTTAAAAACTCACGCTTAATTGAACCCAGCCAGAGTGGCACTAAATTTGGTCAGTAGCAGGACAGAAGGCATGTGCGCGAGAGACTGTCTGTGATCACACACACCTCATGTTCGTACATGCTGAAGCACTTACATACATTACAAACTGTATTATGTTGGAGAATTATGAAGTATGAAGCATGTTCAGATTATTGCCGATATAGTTTAACCGTAACTCAGTGAAATGTTTTAT
>NW_015555804.1:95842-118180 GCF_001515605.1 Sinocyclocheilus anshuiensis | reverse complement strand
TTATTAAAATAAATGAAAATAAATTGTTTTATTACAGTAAAATAAAATTAGGGTTAATAAGAATATTTGAATTATTTATTATTTATATTACATAAGACCTGAGTTATAAAAATGCTTAACGCACTATATTGCAATAATATTAAATATTAAATAATAATATGTAATATTAAAATAATAATATTATTTAAATAAAATTATATTTATTATTATTATTATTAATACTGTGTACTGTATATATACACACAAACAATTTATTTATTTATTTATTTGACCTGAATTATACAAACATGTAAAACATGCAATATTTGGGTTACACTTTATTTTAAGGTGTCCTTGTTACAGTGTAATTATACATATAAGTACTGAGTAATATTAATTAACTACATTACTATATGGTTAGGGTAAGGATTTGGTTTGGCTTAGGGTTACTTGCATGTAATTATGCATAATTAATTGTTATTATAATAGTAAGTACATGTGTAACAAGAACACCTTAAAGTGTTACCAGTATTTGCAATGCAATTATTTATGTAATTAATTAAATAATGAATTAAAATTAATTAATAATAATTATTATAACTTTAAATATTATGATTTTTTTTTTATTATGATTATTAATTTTGTTGCATGTAAGTATATATGTATGTATGTATGTATATATGTTTTTATTAAAATAAAATGATAACTATATTAACATACGATTTTCAACTGTCAACGTTCAAATTATTAGTGAAATTTATTAAAAGGCAAAAACATTTCTATTGATATGTTGGGCAAGGTATTATTTGGGTCACAGTGACTGATTTTCCTAAAAACTATATTGGGCTTTGTGTACACTTATATTTAAGCACAGTCCATTGGCGCTGTGGATAAAATTTGTGTGAGTTCATTTAATGACGCCTAAGGCCTGTGTTATTTCACTGTGTAATCCATTTGTGTTTGTTAGCAGGCCAGCAGTGTTAATTAGTACTAAAGGACTTCCTTCCACATCTCCACTGCGAGCATATGTACTTTGTCACATGACATTGGGAATGTGTGTGTGTGAATCACAGAGGTCTTCCACAGTTCACCATACGCTTATCTTTTACACAGGCCCTCTCAGTTTAAGATGAGTATCTAATTATTCAGGCGAGGCTAATTTAATGGCTGCGGACAGGTCTTATGCGAATGTCTATGTAAATGATGTGCCTCCAATAAAAATTACAGAGTCGGTCTGAGAAGCGAGATAATGTAATAAATTATATTTTAATTTGAATATTAATATTTGAATGTGGCAGCTTCCATATCGGCCGGTTTCTGGCGTAATCGGGATATGGGGATAATTTTGTTGATGGGACCTTAAAGCTCAGAGAGAGGATGATCAGGGAACGAGTGATGGAGAAAGAGAGGTAGAGGGGTGGAGGGTGTTATATTGCCAGGAATGTGCTGGCACAGTCAAGGTCAATTGACTAAATGGGAAAAAAAGCGAGAGAAAGTCCTTACAAAGCATTTTCTGGGGGAGGCATGAGCGAGACTGTTTACACACATTGATAACTAAGGTGTTTTAATTACAGATTCACCATGTGGTCACATTAAAAGCACATTTCAAAGATCTGAATTCATAAATTAGGGAAAACTGCTGTTCAGTGCAAAAACTAGTACATGGAGACTCAAAAGGGCTTTAACTTTAGGTTTATTTGTCATTAAAATAGTCTGTACCACTTTGATTTATAAATAAAAAATTACAAACAAATCCATTTAAACTAATTGGACTGGAGTAAATCCAAATGGTTTAAAATAGGAAAACATGTGATTCATAGATTTAAAGGGACAATTTATAGTTCAGAATTTACTCTCCTTCATGTTGTCCCAAACCAAATTTAAAACATTTTCTCATTATTTTTGCTGTTTTGTGCAAAGACTAGCATGGAAATTCAGATTAATTGGACAAAAGGGGTTGTAACTTGTCATTTAAATATTTTGTACTACTTTGAATAAAATAAAATAAAATAAAATAAAATAAAATAAAATAATCCATTTAAAGATTTACTAAAGTTGAAAAACATTTAATTTAGAGATTTAAAGGAGCAGTTCAAAATGTACCCACCTTCATGTTGTTCCAAACCTGTGTGGATATTTAAATAATTTTCTCATCTTTCATTGTATTTACAAAATCATTTTTTAAACATTCCTCAAAAATCTTCTTTTGTGTTCCACAGAAGAAGAAAAAAAGGTCATCATGAGGGTGACTAAATGATTTTTAGGTGAACTGTCCCTTTAAATATACTTGATACTAGTGTTTTCTGTTTAATAAGCCATGCAAAATTACAAACCATCCACATATACGGTACACAATTACACCCCATTTACACCACAAGTGAAGATCATTTGCTTCCAGTGTAGACAAAGTGTTCGATATTCCATATCTCCACTGCCCAGAGAACCCTTTCCCATAAGTGATTCCTGAGATATGGCACTATTTTAGACTGTATGTTAAGCATCCATAATATTACCAGAAGCGTAGAGGTTGTTAAGACACAAATTTCATGTGGTAGAGCTGATCATATATTAACCTTAATCTTTAACCTTAATTGATTTGCATTTCCCCGCTCCGAGTGAATGACGGACAGCAGCGAGGCAGAGCAGTTCTCACCCCTCGTGGCCCTGCAGAGTAAACTATTAATGCGTTCACACCGCTGAATTATATTAATGCTATTTTAGACAGCATTTGCATATCACATCAGACACCTCTTTTCACCTATAAAACTCATTTTTGGTGAAACCCATGCTGAAATTCTGTATTAAAATTTTTACGCATCACATAAATGTAACATGTATCATCAATTTCGAGCTCATATTTTTTGGACATATGAAAATGAGCGTGCCATGCCTCTGATGTTGTTCTAGCAATAGCATCATTTTATTATTCTTTTACTTGAGGATGCAACTGTATTTTTACTTTTCAAATTAAAACACTACCATTTATTTATTTATTTTTTAAAGAAGTCTAGTATGCAGATCAAGTTTGCATTTACTTGGTTAAGAATACAGTAAAAACAGTCATATTAATAATGTTACAAAAGATTTCTATTTCCATTGCTGTTCATGGAACT
Source organism: Sinocyclocheilus anshuiensis (assembly GCF_001515605.1). Classification (NCBI taxonomy): domain Eukaryota; kingdom Metazoa; phylum Chordata; class Actinopteri; order Cypriniformes; family Cyprinidae; genus Sinocyclocheilus; species Sinocyclocheilus anshuiensis. The sequence continues at coordinate 115,088 of NW_015555804.1, read as the reverse complement.
CTCTATTCATCAAAGTATCCTGAAAAAAAAGAAAGAAAAAGAAATCACAGTTTCCACAAAAATATGAAACTGTCCAGCATACATTATATTAAGAATGATTTCTGAAGGATCATGTGACACTGAAGACTGGAGTAATGACTGCTGAAAATTCAGCTTTGCCATCACAGGAATAAATTATATTTTAAAATATATAAAAATAGAAAACAGTTATTTTAAATTGTAATAATATTTTACAGTATTACTGTATTTTTTGATCAAATAAATGCAGCTTTGGTGTATATAAGAGACTTCTTTTAACAACATTTAAAAAAGCATTATTCCAGCTTTCAACCCGTATTGTAGTTCACCTACAAAGTGAAAATTTTGTCACTGTTTAATTTCATTTCTGATAGTCCATGGTCACCATACACTGTCATTGTGCTCATTCATTGTATAGACATTCTGTCTAAAATAATTGGTTTGGAATAACATGAGGGAGAGTAAACAACAGAAATTCTTTTTTGGCGTGAACAATCCCTTCAACTGGACCTCTCAACCACAGCTTCTATTGTCCTCATCAAAGTTGATTATTTTGAAGTATCTTTACAACTAACGTTTCCTAAATCCAGAACCATGTTCTGTCATCAGGGATAGAAAGGATGAAACACTACAGGTTAGAGCTCAATTGAAAAGTGTTTTTGTTCGTGTAGAGATCACAACTCCTGAGGATCCCCAGGCTCCCAAGTGTCCTGTGCAGAAGATGCTTTCGAATAAGGGCATGTGTTTTTCTTCACTTTTGTTGTAGAATTGCTGTCCACTTGTATAGGTCTGGATCAGATTGAAAATATAGATCGTAAAGGCACATATATGCTGATTTTGAGTTTGTGTGCTTCACAATGAATGCATGTGTGACAGAATAACCTGCATGAATTTGAATAAGGGTTAAAACTGTGCTGATACAGAGTCACTCTCCTCTCATCGGCCCTCCACTCCTCCTATAGACCAGAAATAGCTATGACAGGCACTCATTTGAGGGACACAAACTCACCGGCATGCAGAACAAGACTTACATTATGCATTTTCATCCCGCCATTAGTCGCCCAGGCGTCTTCTCCCGTGATAGCTACACAATGAGAGCGATATATTTTAATTTAAACACTATAAACCCGTTGAGTGCTTAATTAACTTTTACCATCTTTAGGGGAAGAAAGCCAATTTAGAGATGCTAGTGAGGGTTTGATTTGATATAAAATGATTTTACATCACCCGTCCATTTGCCAGGCCTTTTCAGAAGCTGATTAACGGACTGAATTACCGTGGTGGTAAAATTCATATCCTTTCCCCTTGGGAAATCTCCTCTCTCATGCGGTGAGCATGATTAGCTCAGCTATTGTTTTTCTTTAACAATATTATTTAATGAGCTTTAAGCAGACAAAAACGAGAAGTGCTCATTTTAATTTGAATATTCGGCATATCAGCATTGTGATGTCGCCTGAAAGAAAAGTCTTTCTTGTCTTTCTACGTTTGTGTCAGTGGCAAATAAAGATGATAAAAATAGAAAAACCTTTGGAAAATCTAGTTTAAAATGACAAAAGGAAAAAAAAAAGTTATAATATATGTAATATAAAAGGAGTTTAACCATTAAGTAAACAGAATGTGAGTGAAAATCAATCTCGTGAGTGTATACTAAAATATATAAGTGCACACAACATATTCTATACTTATTGTGTTTTTCCAACATATTTATATATATATATACTGTCTGTCCAGTTGGCTTAAACAGTACAGGTAATAATATTATTTTAGTTTAGTTTAGTTTAGTTTAGTTTAGTAACCTTCACACACTGTCATGAGGGTCTACAGGGGTCCTCTTTGTGATATTTCCATTTTTAATGATTTTTTTAACTTCCATTTTTATGCACAAAATGACTTGCTATATGTTGGTAAAGCCACATTGCATTTTTATTCTATTTATTTATACATTTATATATAAACTGACAATTGACATTTTTTACTTAAGCTGCAAAAAATATATTTATATACTGTTTTCATTTAATTTGGTTATAGAAATTTAAACATCTTAGTTGTCTCCTGTTTTTTCTGTTTTTTTTTTTTTTTCATATATCTATAAATTGGATTTAATTATGTTTTTTTACATAACTTAATAGATATCCATAATTTTTTGACTCCAAAGCATAAAAACTGAGGCTTTCATTACAGTTAAACAGATAGAAAAAAAAACTTGTTTGTTCACTAGCTAGACTGAAAGAGCTGAATAATTACACAGGACATTAAATGATCAGATATTAATGCCATTAAAGGATGATTTTCTGAGAGCTCTTTGCGTGTATGGATCACATGATTTCCAAATGGAAATGATCTTTAATTAAGAGAGCAAGCCAAACATTTTCATTAAGTCTGCATGACAATGAGCTCAGGGATCTGACTAGTCTCAGGAGACCAGCTCTCTCGTTCTCGTTCTCTCTCTCTCTCTGTTCCAAGACAGGCTTTTGTCGCAGTAAAGCACACATGATGCTACTGCCTGAAGGCTTCATGCCTCTCTCTCTGTGTCTGCTTCCCTTTGGCAAGGATGGAGGGAGCAGGCAGGAGAGATGAGACTGGGGGAGGGGTCCCCTTGAGCTCAGCCCCCTGCTCAAACTCTTATCTTCATGATGTTAACAGATGTAATCCTATTACAGTCTTTTATTCTCTGTTTTTCTTTCTCTTTCTGATCCAGGCCGATATCTCCCGGCAAGGCCAAAGAGGGGTGGCAGATGCCCGGCTATGGATGGCCTACATGTGCCCTTTGAGTGATACATACCAGGGCAAGTTTTCATAACCAGTACCTTCGTAACCCCTCTCTATGGTCTGTTTAGGGCGTCCTGCAATATAGGTTTATGTAGTATATTTATAACGTATTATAATTGTTGTACAGCAGTTTTTAGACTCATGCATGCAGAATGGAATTTCAGTTCCAAATACAGTTGAAATCCAAATACTTGTTCAGAATGACTTTCTACTTTGTGTAAAATAATAATAATTAAAAAAGATTATTGTATATATAATTAATTTATTATATTTATTATATATAATAAAACTATAAATATCACAATATATATTTATTATTTACTTTTTTCAGGTAGTTGCCACAGCAAAATTTCTCATTTTCATTTTGTTGAACTTGATGTACAAAAATAACTAAAACTTAAATAAAAATGAATAAAAATGATATAGACATACATTTAAAAACAAAACAAAAACTATTAAAAATGACAAACACAGTAATATTACTAAAATCCAAATGAAAACACAAAATATGAAAATTAAAACTAATCCGAAATATTAATAAAATCTGTAGTACAGCCTCAGCTCGTCTGTGCAGGTGCCACAAAAATATTGTTTATGCATGGTGTGGAGGAAATTTGAGTTATAAAGAACAAAGAGATGTCAAATTGTTTTGAACTTATTATTGAAATCAGTCCGTTTTTGAGCTTAGATCAAAAACTGACTGACTGAGTGCCACAGGGAGCTCCAGGAGTGTCTCATTTCGGATGGTGAATTTATTGATCGAGTTTTCCAACCTATTTTTATGAAACCAGTCACAACTGAACGAATGACATAATTAATTGTAAGGAAGTAGCACGTTTACACACTGTACAGTTTCAGGAGTGACAGTTGTATTTAAATACAGGAGTGAATCCCTAAATTATAATTTCATTTGTGTACAAAAAAATTCAGTCTGGAAATTGTGATGATTGACACCATGGTAACTATAGCAACGTTCCGTACCTGAAATACTTTAAAAAACTCTGATACATTCAAATACATCATTAACAACTAGTTTTTCAGTTTGTTTCTGTACACTGTGCATAGAATTTTTTTGTCAATGAGGTTCTCGCTACCTGAACTTTTCGGGAGATAATTCGGTTGTAGAATGGGATTGTCACACCTGTAAAATTACTGAACTGTCTGTGTAAAGAACCGAATTAAGCACTAAAAGGTGAACTGACAACCAAATTTAGCTGATGGCACAAGCAAGATTGACTGGCACATGTTTATGCAACTCAACTCACCACTGAATACCCCTCACAGATTCATTTTTACAGTAGATTTTACCCTTGAGTGACTTTCACATTGCTCGTCCCTGGCTCACTAGTGTAAATTGTTGGCTGACAGACATCCAGTTTAATCTCCTGATATGAGGTCAGGTAAACCCCATCCTGTCTGCTGTAGATAATGTGTCATGGTGTTATTAATACAGGATTGGAACTAAAAATAACAACGGCTGTGGCATTTCCAAAAGGCCATGTTAATCTGCTTCTGCTGGAGTTTGCATATTTTGTGTTCGGGTAAAACAATGTGGCTCTCTCTAGTTTTCCTTCATGCATATCCAAATAAGTATTGTAATTGAAGTCTGACTGTCTCGTTCTGTTCACAGACCGCTGAGCTCTGTTATGATCTATTTCTATACATAGATGGGCACCACTGACTATCACAGAGGTAATAGGACACAGTAATGCCCATGTATTATTTAAGAATATAGTATTGGGCTGCAGATTTCTATTCAAGTTGGACTGATTATCTGAGGTGACTTATTATAAGGAATTTGCGGTGTCAATGCCAAGCTTCGTGGCTATTTGCTAACAAAAAACTATTTAGTATGTATGTGAATTTGAGATTCTGTATTATAAGAGAGATCTGAGCTAGTTGTCACGTGAAAAAACTACAGTATATCTATTGTGACAACATGCCCCTGTCGTGATATACTATATGGGGTAAGTTGTCACAGTGTATGGAACCTGACATTAAATAGCCTTTTTAAAGCAAGATTTAATAGTAAAACAATTAGGAAGTTAAGTGATTCATGAAACTATGAAAATTGAAAATGGAAAAGCTACCATAGAAACTAAAAAAATCAAACCGCTGTTTTAGCCAATGAATATTGTAATTAATAAATTGTATAAATTGATGACTGATAAAACACGACGACTTGCCACGACCTGACATTTCACTTGTTCACCCAACAACTATTACAAAAATAGGATATTCTAAAAAAAAATAAATAAATGTATATTATTTAAAATAAATAAATAAATATTTAAGAGGGTTTTGAACTACATGTTTGAAAGCAACATACAACTAGAGAAAACGCATTTGTGCAATTGGACATTTTTGCGATGTTTACTCTCTAGAACGTCATGTTTGGGCTGTTATCTGGCTTATTTAAAGGGGTCATATGATGCGATTTCAATTTTTCCTTTCCTAACACGCCCCCACATGTCTACGTCACGATGTGGGAATATTTGCATAACGCCACCCAAATGTTCACGCAAAGAAAGAAGGCATAATTTTTATTCTCGCTGTTGCCGCCGCCCATCATGTTGTGGAGTCGCTGTGTGTTTCGTTGTGAAAGCGAAACTACTTTGTTTGTCCTTCCAAAAGAGGACACAACTAGAAATCAGTGGTTAAGTTGTATTTGCAACACTGTTCCAGAACAGTTCAACCCAAATGTGCTGCGCATTTTATGGCGGATGAGGACTGTTTCCTGAACGAGTAGCCTACAATGCGTATGCTGTGGCACAAAGGCTGTTTCTATAAAGTTGGGCAGTTCCAACTTTGCAAGGACAGTCTGGCGCTTCTGACTCACAGCCTGCAAGTACGTTTTTTATATTTAAATAATTTTCCACTGATGATTCAAATGCGAGTTTTGAGCAGTGTAGAGTAGGCTTGTTGTTTGTTCGACACGTTTCAGAAAGGCGGGGCATAGAGGAGAAACAATAATGTACATTATATGGAAAATAATGTTTTTTTTTAACCTTAAAACACATTGCATTACACCAAATACACAAAATAATGTTCTTTTTAGCAACGTCATATGACCCCTTTATGCTCAGCTACCTCAACAATTTAGGTTGACAATTAAATGTCTCTGTTTCGCACTCTCCCTGACTACACTGACCATATAACATACACAGTTTCATACAACAGAACTGGGTTTTAGCCCATAGGCAAACACATGAGCGATGCAGTCAAGCAAACTGAATGCACAGATGTGTTTCTCTGCTGTAAGCTGCTATTCAGCATTATAATTCACTAGACTGTGTCACCGCACTAGTCTTTTGTTTATCCAGACCAGAAGTGCTGCTTTGTTTTATTGGCTGGATGTTTGAAGCGAGCAGAGAAGAGATAAGGGCAGAGCTGAGTCCTTGCTCTCCCCCCATGTTCCTCATGTATCTTCAGATGGGAGTTTATGAAGCTATGAAGTACAGATGTGTCTTTTTTTTAATCTTTTGATGTTTTATCCTCCTGGTCTGGGTCAGTCATGCAGTACTGTACCTTTTAAACTCCATAAGTTTAAATAATAAATATGCTTGGATTTGAATACATTGAAATGACCGTCAATAGAGAAAGATGCTTTTTCACTACAGAATGGTTACAGTATCTTGTGTAATGGACCTGTTTATGCTGTTGTTTAAAAAAAGAAAAAATGATGTCACTTCTGTGAGAATGACATCATAAAGGAACTTTTTTTCTTTTTTTTTTGGTTAAAGGGATTGGAAAATATTTTAGAGTGATTAAAACCATTAATTGTCACAAATTCTTTTACAGATACTACTTACAGATGTTTATACTGATTTTTTTCCCACATTTTTTTTTTACAAACGATTTTACAAAAGAGTAACAGAATTAAAATAACAATAAAAAAAAATATTTTTATTTAAAAAATATTTTCATATTTATTGTAATAATATTATAATAATATTCTGAAAGATATTTTTAGAGGAATAGTTTTAAAAACAGTTTATTTGAAATATTGCAAATAGAAAATTATTTTTCAAGATCTGTAATTTTATCAAACAGGACATCATATTTCAGAGTGATAAAATCCATTAAGAGTCAGTTCATCAAATGAATTGCTAATACTTACAGTACAGATTTTTGTGCTGTTGTTTTCCTACCAAAATGATGTTACGTTCTAGAAGATGACACCATGAAGAAACTGTATTTTATATTTTACAAAATATTAACAGGGTGGAAATTACAATAAAAACTAAAATAAACAAACAAACAAACAAACAAACAAACAAACACCTTATTTATAAACACCTTGAATATTTTTTTAATAAATAGCCAGTTTTTAATGATAAAAGTTTATGTGGGCAACATCCACTCAAACCAAAGTCGAGTTATTTAAAATTCAAAACCAGTAATTATAATTAAGCTAATGTGATTTTTTTTTGTACTTGTCAGTTTTTATTCAATATGTTAAGACAAGATGAGGACGTGAAAATGTGTTAGGAATAGTAGGAATGGCCCGTCTGCTCATACATGGAGAGCAGAAGAACAAACAGGAACTGCAGGTTTAAGCATGAAGCCACATTTATCTCTCTCCTTTACAATGAGTGATGAATTAGGGGAAGTGCCATAATCTAGCAAGGCCACTTAAGGCATCCCAACATATACCCATGCAAAGTGCTTCAGACACGAGTGTCAGTGAGCACGCAGCCCTCTGTCTCAGTCACACACACACACACACACACTTCCTCATGGCACCCATAGAGGACAGAAATGGAGATGAATGGAGCCCCAGCCACCAAAGTAATCAAAAATGCATTTTCCATATCTCGGTAATTGAATTGTGTACAAGCTGCAAGTTAATGAGGTCATCTCCCCTCCAGCTCTGACAGGAAAGCAGAAATAATTATCTCCCCATTTTTCCTTATGTAGCAATTAATTTGAACCATTGGCAAGCGACCGCCGCCCTCTCCCCGCACCTCTTATTTCTCCTTCGTGCCAGTGCGACCGCTACTTTCTCTCCTGCTCATCCCCCTCCCCCCAGCCTTTTCCCCCGTGTTTCCCTTCCTGCCTCTCATTCTCGCTGCTTGAGTGCCTTCTGGTAAAGGCTGAGAGGAATTGACAGCCGATTGATGTGAGAGAGACCCGGTGGGCGGCTCGGGGCCGACATGGGCGAGGCAGGCAATCAAGGCCCTACAGCTGTTATGAGGCTGAGAGGCTTCCAGGTGACTGTCACCTGAGATTTCACATGCTGGCACTCGTCGAGCACTGGGGGCGTGAGAGATGTGCCAAAGGGGCATCTGGTTCCAGGTGGAGAATGAGGAGGCCGGGCCGGCACTGATTTTGTTTGTCTTGTGCCGCATTGAAGAAGGATGAGGAACATAGCAAGAGTTTGAATTTGAATGACAGATTCTAGTCAGGCTATGCATTCTGGGAAATGAAATGTTCGACTGTGTTCCACCCTGGCCTACAAAAATATCTATCTGTCTGTCTATCTGTCTATATGTCTTGTCTGTCTGTCTAGAGTCCGACTCTCTAACCGTTAGGCCATAACCACTGCATCTTGTGCAAATCCAGTTCAAATTCAAAGGCATTAATTTCAGTTAAATTCAAAACTTTTTCACACAAGCCATAATTTATCCTGGGTTAAAATGCACACTGTATATTTGTTAAATCTGGGTTAGCATTATTATTTGCATATTTATGAACTTATTTAATGAAGTCACTGTTTAGTTTCTAATTGGTTGATAAACAACTCTGTGCTGTTCTAACACTGCAAAGTTGAATACCTTTAGCACTGTTAACCGCTAGTGTTGTAAACCCTACAATGGAATATGGTTTTATAAGCCAGAGTGCTAACTGGCTTTCAGAAATAGAAGTGTGAAACATTACTTTACTAAGGGTTAGAAGCCAAGGGCTAAGCATGGTGTGAAAAGCCATGAAGAGGGTTAAAGAAGTGTGGAGTTAGAACCAGTTAATTTGCAATAAGTGGGTTTTTTTTGTCACAATTAAAGGAGGGACAGATATTTATTTTTCAATTATCGTTATTTATTTCCTTATAGCTACTTTTCTCCATTCATCTCAACCACGAAATCCCTCCATATGCTCTGAGCTTTGGTAACTGCTGTCACTCAGTCCTTGAGTGTCTCTGTGGCGCTCCAATTATACGATCATCTGCAGTCATATCAAAGGGGCTGTCAGTGCTTTGTCTTTCATCTTCAGGGGGTTCTTTCTGAAGCCAAAAGGATGTCCGCTCACATGACTGACAGCTACTTTATCTAATCTCTGACAAATAGTGGCTTAATAAGCATCCTTGGCCAGGAGCGGCCACAGAGGATATGTCAGTAATTGGGGTAACGGAGGAGGTTGGCAGATTTCATTGACCTCTGTCCTTCATTAAACCGTTTTCCTTATCCAGCTAATATCATGTCTCAAGTGAGCCCCTCCACCCCCCAAAAAACAGACAGTTTCCCATTGAACCTGAGATCTCACCTCAGTGGAGTGACACCCTGCCGTGTTTTCTGTACATCCTTGAAAATTAGGCCTAATAAGTCCTTTGCTCCTGTTTGGAAAGAGAAATGGCCCTCATTACCACATCTTTTCCTCTGTGGTGTTGATTTACACTGAGCGCCGGTCAGCCGATAGGCCTGACCGTTTACCATTGTGTCCCCAGCAACCCTGACACTGTTACTCCTTTGCCGCCGCCAACAAATTAGAATTATGAATTATTCAGCACTTGAAAGAAGTGTTTGTTATCCACGAGCATAATGAAAAGGAAATGTGCATTCGTCCTGAATTATTGTAAATTACTGACTATATGGGATTACCTTTCTGCCTCAGTAGTTGCTGAAACCAATTCACCTGCTTAGGAGAAAAAAAAACACACAGATGGAGGAGGTTGTGACATCATAGTAAACGAGAATTCAGAAATATGCTTTTGATGTTCAGTGATGCAGTAACTGAATTCATTCATTTGATCACGCAAACTGGGACGTTCTCATACATGTAACTGCTTAATCTGTTCATCCTACCAAGTAAACAAAGATGTTTTTCATCTGTTTTAATGAAGGACGAATGTGTCAAACCCTCAAAATGAAATATTGTAACGTCAACTTAAAGGGGTAGTAGCCTATAGCAAAAACAAATTCTGTCATTATTTATTATTTACAGGGTTGTAAGGAATTTAACAATTCCAGTTCCTACTTGATGATTCTTTTGAATTCGAAAAAGGAATATTTGGGACTAATTAGGCCTATTACATTTTAAAATTAAAGGGGTCATATGACGTTGCTAAAAAAACATTTGGGCGGTGTTATGCAAATCTTCCCACACAGTGATGTAGATATGCGGGGGCGTGTTTGAACTAGGCGTTTTAGGAAGGCTTGGCTGAGTGTTCACTTTTATAAAGAATATCTTTTTGGGTTTGAGACTTTAATCTTTGCGACTTTATTGATCTTCTGTATGCACGAACAGCTTTTAACACTCCAAAGACAAAGGAAAACATGAAATCGCATCATATGACCCCTTTAAAAAAATTATATGCTAACATTATTCAATCTTTTACTTTTTGTAAAATATCACCAACAAAACTCATAATGTGGCTATATTTAATTGCTCATTGTCATATTAACAGCAAGTCTGTTCTTGATTAATTTAGTCTGACATGATTAAGAAAGTAAATCAAATTAATTGAGAGACTGCTCCAATCATTTCATACTTGTTTGTGATTCACTAAAAATAACTGATTCATAAAAGTATTTCATATGGGATTTGGACTTCTCTTGTAGCCTACATATGGTTCTCCACTTAACTACTAAAGTCATTGCATGGTTACGTAATGACGTAATAAATTAGTAACACTCGTTCAGCTGTTTACAGTGTCACTTGTTTCCAAACCTTGATAGTGTAGCTATTAATGGCAGTGAAAATATTTAGCCTAATATATTTAACATATCTCACAGAGAGCTCTGGTTTGTTCTGATGTTATGCAGTGCATAATACATAAACCTTGTGTTTCCTCTCAATTTTAAATATTTTTTTTTGATAATGAGGGGGATGGAATTGGGCTTAGATCCTCTACTCCTGTGGATAAGAACTTGTTTTTTTGAGGTCAAAGCATTCTATAAGCCAATACATCTAATGTTTTCTCACATCTGCCAATTTGTTTTCCTACATTTTGGACTATGGTAATCAGGGAGGAAGAATTCTGACTTTAGCGAGAGGGACTTCATTTTCCCTTCCATTCCATGTCCTGTCTATCAAGATGTGGTCTCCAACTCATCTACGTATCATTATATGTTGCTGCATGTCACGCTTATTTTCCTCACATGCCATTAGGGCCGGAATGTGGATTGCAATAATAAGAGACAGCGGTGTGTGTGTTTTTGAATCTGAGTAATGTACACAATGCTAACATTAGCTGTGCTGGATGTGCGTATGAATGGTTGAGCAGGAATTGCTGTGATTTGAATGACGTTTGGCATTATGTGAAGTGACACAAGAAGGTGATAACCCAGCTAAATGCTTGCTTTTGTTCGGTGTTATTCTAAATGAAACTAACGACGTCTCAGTGTCATTTTGTCATGGCTCTGGCGTTCTCTGCTAGCAGTGACATGAAACTCTATAAGACAGTGTATTAGAGCAGTGTTTCTCAACCAGGGGTCCGTGGACCCCTAGTGGTCCTTGACATAAGCCAGGGGGTCCGTATAAAGTATGAATTTTTGTATAAATGTTGTATATTTTGACATGACATGTTCCCATGAAAGAAAAATCCAATATGGCTGATGATATGGCCAAATACTGGACAAGTCAGCTAACTTGAATTATACTTGACTGCATTTGGTCCTCACAAAGACACAAATGATACGAGTCAATTTTGTTCTGGGGGTCCTTGAGGATGGTTCTGAATTGGACTGGGGTCCGGTATGCCAAAAGGTTGAGATTCACTGTATTAGAGCACACGAGGAAGATTGGCTGAGGGAGAAAATTGAGTTTGCTAAATTCCCATGTCTGATAAGTAATTACATGGCAATTGTTTTGGGTTCTGAGTTCAGCTTTTGCTAGCGTACTTTTAAGTACCTTTCAATGAAGATCTCGTTTTTAATTTGAAGGCTTTATCTAATGCACCCTAAGCTTTTACCACTGACATTTTTACTGGCTAGAACTGGATCATGAAGCCCATCAAATAGTCAGTCCTTAAACTCTGAAATTCTGTTGAAATAAGACGAAAGTCTGACTGAAGATACCGGTTTTAACCTTCTCCGATTTAGAAGGAAGAAACCTCAACTTTGGTCCCTTGACAACACTAATTCAAACTGCAATAAGATGTACAAGGACATCAAATGAAGACCCATTAGATCCATCTGTGGGTTGAAAATTAGGCCTGGGAAATTATATCTGACATGAAGCATAATTACCTTTAAGTGAAAGTGAGCATAGATCACAGGTTTCCTGTTGAGGACTCGTAATTCATCTTGCAGTCACCTATTTTTTTAAAGACTCAACAAAAGATTGGCATCAGGTGTCAGTGCTAATGAATAAGTGTATAATAAATGTCTTCGTTGACTGGCAGAGGCCAGGAGGATAAGCTGGCTTTGGAGCTTCACAGAGCGATTCAATTCAAGTAGTTCTTGAATTGGAAATTGCACTGCAATTTTGTTGCTACACTGTTAGCTTAATGTAAAGTGGCCCCAAAAAGTATTTGGACACTTTTGGGTACCAAAGCAAGACTTAAAATTGTCTGAATGTCATAAAATATCAAAACAAGTGGCATCTGCAAAAATGGCTTTTTCCTCAGAACTGACTTCACTTTTCTTAGCTGGTTAGTGGATGTGTGAAGTCATGTGTGAAAAACCTAACAAAATTTTTGTAAAAATAATTTGCTTGAAAAACTGTATTTCTTTAAAATACTGTTAAAAGTATTTTCTGCACCAGACAGTTCAAATCTGATATTGCTGTGTTTGTGTGTTCCAGACACACTGTCAGTCTGTGTAGGCTATAGTTACAGGGATTTTCAGTACTCTTTCACTGTAAATGACTTATGAGTGAGACGTTCATCAACAGATGCGTTCAAAAAGCTAGTTCATTGTCTTTACAGGGGACAATGCTGATTCTTTCAGGAGCGATCCAATTAGCGATCCAGTGAGTCATTGCGTCATTTACTCAACCGATTCATTCAAATACACTGATTCATTCAAGAATGCCACTACTGTGTGTTGCTTGGAGTCGTGCAATGGAAAGTTATGACATAAATATAGAAATAGATGGGAAATATTGTGCCTAAAATGCAAGTTTCTCAATATTTTAACTTGGGTATTGAACTGTTGTATAATAAATCAATATAACATTCATATTTGAATTGATTACTTACTAATATACAGAACAGCTGCTATCTTGCTGATGTTAAATTCTCAGTGATACTTTAATATTATTTATATATATATTATAGTATTTATTAATATTTTGAATTTTGCTTTTATTTTTCATATTTTCAGTTTACATTTTAACTTTTGTTCAAGCTTTATTAGCTATGTTATTTTATTAGATTTTTTAAAATATTACCATTCATGTTTTTATTTCAGTTTTAGTAATTTCAGTACTTAATTTAGTCAACTTTTCTAATTTTAGTTGAAAATTTTCTTAACTGAATTTTAATCATTTCATCTAATATTTATATTTTATTTCAGTTATATTTTAATTGACAAAAAAACAACAACATTTTAATAGTTTTAGTTAAAGATAAAACTTAAAATCTTTATATCTTTGCATTATACTTAAGCAAATTTTTAAGTGTGACTGAAGGGTCCAACTAGTTTTCAGGACCAATTTAAGTTTGTTATTTTGTGAGAAATTCATAAACTGCTATTTTAAATTTTTAATTCTGAGGATATACTAGACAAACACGCATGCGTTACCCCCATCCACAGCTGGGTCAGGTGTAAGTGCTGCTTGAACAGAGACTGAAGTCTTTTCCAGCTCCATTCTCCTCCCATCTCTCTCTCCAACCCATGGGCACATCTTTTCTTGCATCTTTCGGCACAGAAAAAGGGCTTGAGGCGGAGAGGGTCTGTAGGCCTTTCCCTGGAGATGCGGGAGCCCATCTGTGTGTGCCACTGAAGCTAAACTAGCGACGGGCACGACTCCTCCTCAGAGAGCCCCCCTCCCCCCGCCCCAACTTCTACCACAGACGGCAGATGGCGTGCAGCCTCCTCGTTCCTTTGCCATGTTTGTTTAATACATTTAATTAATATTCTAACTCAATAGAGACCCACCACAGACCCTCCCTCCAGCCTCCTTGTCGTGTCATCCATCGCCATCTCTCATTGCTCTTCTTCTCCTTCTGGACTCTCCACTGCTCTTTTATGATGGACAGACTGGCATTGGACAATTATACACACAAGAGGCTAACAATGCCCTAGAGTGGTCTATAAATGAAAAGCTCCATGTGTTTTCTTGTAGTGTCGGATGTATTAATCACATGCTGCCCTCAGGACACGTACAAGACCCCCTGAGAGCCTCTTGCATCAATACTAACCGGGGCATCCTAATGCATTGGTTAACCAATATAATGCTGAGGAATTTTTCCAAGTTTCCCTTGGGTGTCAGTGGCCTAAAATGTAATAAAGCTGTGCTTAAAATGCAGTTTTGAGCCGAGAATCTCCTTAATGTAATTTTGACCAAAGGCCAGTTTACGCAAAAGTCGGTTGTGGCTTGTTATCCCATGATTGGGACCAAAGGGAATAGCCGTCATTTTAATACTCTGACAAGTGCTTCTCTACAAGAGCTAGGGCAGATTTGAAGTGGTCCAAATTGGCAGACACTGCTATTGATAAAAGGTCAAAAGATCTTCATTGTGTGATTCTTGCTCCCTAAAATCTATCTCTACTGACACCCAACACTCATTTTTCTGTTTTATACACATTAGCACACTTTCAATATCCTGTAGCATTTTATTATCAGCTAAAAGTTTGTTCATATAGTGTGTGTGTGTTTGTGTGTGTGTGTGTGTGTGTGTGTGTGTGCGTTAAATTGATCAAATTGACAGTAAAATGTTACAAAAGAATTGGAAAAAATAATATTTCAAATAAATGGCGTTCTTTTGAACTTTCTATTCATCAAAGAATGCTGGGAAAAAACACTGTTTCCACAAAAACATTAAGAACAACCATTTCAACAGTCATGATAAAAAGAAATGTTTCTTGAGCAGCAAATCAGCATATTAGAACGGTTTCTGAAGGATCACTGAAAACTGGTGTAATGACTGTTGAAATTTTTGCTTTGAATCATGGGAATAAATTACATTTTACAATATATTCCAGTGGAAAATAGTTATTTTAAATTGTAATAATAGCCTATTTCACAGTATTACTGTATTTGCTGTATTTTTCATCAAATAAATGCAGCCTTGGTGAACCAATAGACTTTAAAAAAAACTTGAATGGTAGTGGTTGTGTTTATATGAAATATTATTTATTTAAATATTTAATTTAAATGTTCATCATCTCATATCCCGTCTTTATTTTATTTTATTTTATTTTTTCGAGAATTGTCTGTGTGTGTGTGTGATAAATCATCCAAGGATATTCTTGATTAGAAAACAAAATATTTACATTTCTTTAAAAATGCAAAAATTAGCAAATTTGCAAATTTGGGGGGGGGGAATCGTTGACTGTTGTTGACTTCAGTAACTCCCTTCATTTTTAAAAACTGCTTCCGGTGAATAAGATAAATGTCTTATCCCTTTAAAAACACTGGTATCACGATTATATCACACTACCAAAAAATATGATATATAAATAATCATAAGCGAAGATGGTGTTGATGACAGCGTTAATGACGTTAATTGCGAGCAACAAAAGGAACAGCAGTCAAATAAAGCACATCTGTTTAATTGAAATCATCCAAATTGTCTTTGTGTAATAATGAAGATGTTAGTGGAAAACGGACTGTCTGTAATCTGTTTACAAGCACTGAACTGGGAGACCGTCCAACGCCTTAGGGTAGCTCTAACACAACACTGCTCTTCCCCACCAGTTTCACCCAGATGTACATGGCTCATTTCTCTATCAAACAAGAGCATTTACATACGCTGAGCAGGACGTGAGCAAATCAAAAGTGTCATTAGCATATGCACCACGGGCTCATTTGACTTGCTAACGTGCCAGGCAGGGATTTTGCCACTATGGATACGTTTCTCTCTTTTCACAAAGACAAAGGTTATCTGACATGTAATCCAATTTGGAGTATCCTTGGGGCCTGCTTTATTTAAACAAGGATCTGGCTTTGGTTAGACTGAAGCTGGTTTGAATATTTTAATTGATTTAAATCATGTAGCACAAT
Source organism: Sinocyclocheilus anshuiensis (assembly GCF_001515605.1). Taxonomy (NCBI): domain Eukaryota; kingdom Metazoa; phylum Chordata; class Actinopteri; order Cypriniformes; family Cyprinidae; genus Sinocyclocheilus; species Sinocyclocheilus anshuiensis. The sequence goes on along the minus strand of NW_015555804.1, from coordinate 98,975 downwards.
GGTACCAAAAGAATCCATCTTTGTTTCCCTCCCTAGAAAATCACCCAAAACAATTTTAGCACAAATTTTTATCTGTATGCTGCTTTTGTTAGGTTGTAATCTGCTTTTTTTGCAGGACATGCCAAGTGATTTTCTTCCAGGCCATGTTTAATTGAAGACTTTTTGTCACTAAAATAATGCACCTATTTATTGAACTACATGCTGACACACAACCCCATACACATCATGCATATTTGATCTACATTCACTCACTGCTAATTTTATGACTGCAGCACCAGATTTTAGTCAGCACTCACATAAAGACTAATACTGCCACCATGCGGTTAAGCAATGCACTTGGGCATTGCTGCATTGTTTATTAAGAATGGCAGTTATATATTTTTCTATGTGCAAAGACTCATTTATTAAATGTGATATTACGAAGAAAATGTTGTTTTAAAAAATTAAATAATTTGATATTGTCACTGTCAAAATAATTTGACAGTGACAAATAACATTTTATTCTATAAATAATCTTAATATAAATACAGTATTTTATATGAGGTTTTATTTTTATATGAGGTGTTACGTGTATATTTTTTCTACTCATTATTGGAGGATTATTAGATATAGTACAGTTTAAACCTGAAGATACATATTTGTTTAATATCAGTTCAATTTAGATTAATTTGTATAGTGTTACAGTTATGGACTTTTGGTTGTGTTTCTCTCTGTTCCTGTTCTCCTGCCTTGTTTAGTTCCGTTGCCCTAGTTTCTGTTCAGTCCTGATTTGTTTATATGGTTACTTATGATTTGCAGTTGTTATTCATTCCTTAGTCTCTTATTTAAACTCCCTGTTCTGTTCAGTCGTTGCTGGTTACTTTATCATTGTGTGTGTTACGTTTGCTCCTGCGATTCTCCTGTGTGTATTCCTTGTGGATTTATAATTAAAAGACTATTTTTGGATAATACTCCTTTGTTGTGTGCTTTAAATAGCACAACACATTACATATGTGACCCTGGACCACAAAACCAGTCATAAGGGTCAATTTTTCGAAATTGAGATGTATACATCATCTGAAAGCTGAATGAATAAGCTTTCCATTGATGTATGGTTTGTTAGGATAGGACAATATTTGGCTGAGATACAACTACTAACAAAAATCAAAATATTGAGAAAATTGCCTTTAAAGTTGTCCAAATGAAGTTCTTAGCAATGCATATTACTAATCAAAAATTAAGTTTTAATATATTTACAGTAGGAAATTTACAAAATATCTTCATGGAACATGATCTTTACTTAATATCCTAATGATTTTTTGGCGTAAAAGAAAATTCTATAATTTTGACCCATACAATGTATTTTTGGCTATTGCTACAAATATACCTCAATGACTTGAGACTGGTTTTGTGGTCCAGGGTCACATATAGTGCTTTTCACTATATATAGTGTTTCAAGATATTATAAAAATTGTGTTAAACATATTAAATATTTAAAGTTAAGAATTTTAATTTCACAGTATTTTGTAAAATCATTCTTGTTCCTTCTTAAATTTTGTGTCACCTTAGGGGACCCTGAACCAGTGTTATTTTAATGTCATTGATATACTATATTAGAGTTTTTGTTCATATATTGAATTAGCTTTTATTTTTATTCATTTTAGTTAAAGTCTTATAGTCTTGGTAGTTTTAGTTTTTAGGTTTTTATTTTTAAATATTTATATAGTTTTTAATTTTTATTTATTAGTTTTAATTTATTTAATTTTAGTTATTTTAGTACTTCCAGTAAAAAAAAAAAAAACTGATTAAAGGGGATAAATTTTTTTTTTTTTGTATGAGCTTGACATCCTGTAGTTTGAACAATTATTTAACAAATAAATTAATAAAAATAACAACAGCATTTACATTTTTGGTCAAATAGATTACTTTATAGCTACATGCAGTCTTCAAGCAAAATTAATAAAACATATAATCCATCCATTTATCAGAACCTAACTACCGCCCTCTTCCTTTCACCATCACTAAATCTAGCCATTAACACTTCAGTTTGTTGTGACACTCGTTCCTGTTTTGAGTTCATCTTTCACCATAAGGCTTCCTCAGACAGCCCATAAATCAGACAAATAGCTCAACAGATTACCTTTGACCTTTCAGGTTTGCTCCCTGGTCACTAGGGCACAAGACATGTGTTAGGTGGGATATGTGATAGTGTGTGTGTTTGTTTTAATGGGCTTGATGAATGACATCTGAATCCTCATTGACTTTCACTATAGGCTGAATAAACAGACCTCGTTCGTGGACTCTACACTTAGTTTGTCTGTTAGATCAACCACTTTAAAATGTAAAAACGGCCAACTCAATACCTAAGTTTTCATAACTTAAATCTTGATAATAATATAATATAAAGTCTAACTCACAGAAAAATGTATGTTTTGGTCGGTTAAGTCCACCAAGGTCAACAGCTTTGCTCCATTCATAGGATAGTCTGTTGTTTAAACCCAGGTGTTCCTACAAGACTGTGATGCATTTAAAGCATGCTGAGGTCTGGCAGTTTACATCATCAATCTGTGCCACCAGAGACTGAACTATGGTCACATTCCACAGAGACAGCTCATAATGACCTGCCACAGCAAGATAAAATGCACCTTTCTCAGCTCCTCGTCATACTGTAAACGGACAGTAGAAGGCGCTCTTCTCCCTTTCGCTCCTTACACTGCGGTATTATGACTGGAATTGAGCTCCTGTAAAATATGTAAAGATTTCATTTAATTTTCCTCCATTAAGTAATATATCATTGACATGTCTCATGTGAAATGGTCAAAGGTTATATTTTTCCTCATGTTCGTTTGGATAACTTATTGTCCTGTGGAAAGGGTTTCTTATTTCCTGTTAGTTTTTGTGCCAAGCAAAATATGTTTTTGCCATGTTTTGCCAAGCCAAATAAATGTTTTCACCACTAGACAGAAAGAGAGTCTGCTGACTTTCAGGTCTGCCAAGCACTTCCTCAAGAGCAAAGGATTTTTGATAATCTAGGAGGTTTTTGGTGAGTTACTCTATTGGTATTTCATGTGTAACATCATTTCCTTTCTTCAGATCATTTATTTCATTGAATTTAATTTGTATAAAAATATAAATCTAAATATTATAATATATT
>NW_015555804.1:89263-90823 GCF_001515605.1 Sinocyclocheilus anshuiensis | reverse complement strand
ATGGATGGATGGATGGATGGATGGATAGATAGATAGATAGATGGAGTATTTATAATTCATACTCATAGATAAACATTTATTTTATAATTTTTAGATTTCTTATAAATATTAAAATAAATAATATATTATAAATATTATTTGATTCATATACATGATTATATTTATGTCATTTCTCTCCATAAAATCCCACATAGTCTCATTCAGTCTAATTATTCCTATTCCGTGTTTTTTTCCCCTTTTTTAATTACTTTTTTATTATTTATTAGTTCTTTTCCACTTACAGTAATGCAACAGACACCAGAACTGCTAATATAATTAATAAAACCTATTAACCACAAGAATATTTGATTTACAAGCCAAAACCTATGTGCAACTTTAAACAAACGAAAAGTTTATTTATTAAATTTTTTTTCTCATTTGACTCATGGTTGTAAGTGTGGGCAGAAATGGCTCCATGCAACACAAATAAACGTCCCGTCAATAACAGCTGCATAGCGATATTCATCCTGTGGCCTTGTGAACTTTCTTTTTTCAGTGCAAATCATCATATTTGCACAAGATGCTATCATTTTTTGGAAATGCCTCTTCCGAGTTTCAACATCTCGATAAGGCGATTGTTTACCCTCTTAAACTAATTATTGTTCCTTTTCCCGAATTAGCCATGACAAACGAGGGGAGATCATAATGAACTTTAGCTGCTACTGGGAGTGCTGCAGGAACTCAATATCCTTTATTTACTTTGGGCACGGAGTTCCCAGAGGTATTTCAGAGAAGTTTCAAGCATGCAGACCGCTTACTCCTTACCTCTGCTGTCTTAAAACACTGTCTTTGACTTATTACATTTTCCCTCTTTGCTTTTAGTCATTTTGCTGTTTAGAAGATACTTCTATATTCATTAGCTCAGTGAAATCAAATATGAAAATGAGTAGTCAATTTCTTTTTAAGGAAAGACAGCAAAATATTGGGTGTATGAGTCATGTGATTAAATTATGAGTCGTATAGTATGTAGTTATGTGTAAAGTTCCATACTTTTCGACCTTGAATGATAAATAATAAATTCCACAATTCGAACTGCAAATGGCTTTAATTTTATGTCCCATTGGTTATCATTTATAAATACAATTGCAATTTGATCTCAGAGAAAATCTGAACCTGAAATGTTAAAACTCATGATTATACAGACAAGCTTAGGTGTTACAATATTATTATTAACAACAACAACAACAAAAACAACAACAACAGCAATAATAATAATATTAAGAAGAAGAAGAATGTGTTATTGTTATTTTCATTTAAATATATATATATATATATATATATATATATATATGTATATATAATATTAGATATTTTTATAAATATTTAAATATGAATACATTTTGGAATAATTATAAATATTTTTTATTTTATTTGAATATTATTTTATTTACAAAATAATTGTACATTTTAATAATTTTTCTAATTTTGATATATTTGTTGTAAACAGTAAAATATACATATATTCATATTTAATACTGATAAACATCTGTTTTATGATTTTTGTATTTCATATAAATATTT
>NW_015555804.1:53298-88993 GCF_001515605.1 Sinocyclocheilus anshuiensis | reverse complement strand
TTCATATAAATATTTAATACATATTTAAATAATTTTATTTATATACATAATTGTATATATTTATTATTATTATTATTATTATTAATTAAGAATATCAACAATATTATATTTTTTAAGTTAATCATTATAATAATGGCCACTTTAATAGTTGATGCTGATGATGATATATCATTGCTGGTTTGGTGTCAACAAAAGGAGACTTTACTGATGGGGATGTGGAGGTACAAAAGACAAAAAAAAACATGGGGAAGCTTTGCACTGGATGAAGATGACTGATTCATGTTTTTCTCAGCGTGGGGCAATAATTTAATGGTCACACTAAACACAGCACTCCTCTTTTTCTAGAGGAGCCCTTCTCTCATGCACTTTATTCATTTAAGATTCCTTTGTCAAAAGGGAAACACCACAAGCAACAACAGTTTTGAGCTCCAGCTGCAGTTTGTCTGAAGTGAGGGAATTGCCCAGATGAAACTGCTAATTTGAAGATTCCTCTTCAATGACTAGTTAATTTAAAACATGCCGATCTGGCATTGAGAAACACCAGCCACTCGTGCCGAGACTTCCCATCTTCCAAAAGAGGGGTTTAAATCAAAGCCGGTTGCTTCATTGCCCACTTTTACATCCAGGAGTAAGTTATAGTGCCGTGGCGCTTGTGTTTGAAGAGCGGTTACACGTGTGGACAGTAGAAAGCTTCTCTGAACAACCTGTCCTCTGTTTTCTCCAGAGATAAGTGGCAGTTGGAGAGTCCTCCCGCAGTACCCTCCTGGCCTCTAGGGCTGCAGCTGGGAGAACAGACTCTTCATCATGCCAGTTGTGTTTGCTTTCTTATGTCAATCAGTTTTAGTGGCTGTAAAAGTTAGGAGAGAAACTGAGTATAGTCAAACTAAGTTTATAACATAAGTTGGATTAACAACGAGAGGTCAAAGTTAGTCCTTAGGTGAAGTTCTTGAGGTTACATTATAGATTTTGGCTAGCATTTTAGTTTCTTGTGGGTCCCTGATCAGGAAAATTATGAAAGTTGCAGATAATAAAATGCAATATTGTGGTTCTTCATCTCTGCATGTGGTATTTGTTTAACATACATTTGGGAACGCAACACTCACCAGTTATCAGTGTTGCCAAGTCTGCGGTTTTCCCGCGGAATTGGGCTACTTTAACACTGTTGCCGCGGGTTGTTTTTCATGTCCGCGGGTTGAAAAACGACCCCAATAACGTGATATTTATCCCCTGGAATGCGAATTTTACCAGGGGAACCCCGCCAAAACACTGTATTTTATCCCCAGAAGACTATTTTTAATGGGGGACCCCCTCGAAACGTGATTGGGCTAGTTTTGAGTAGCGATTGGGCAGGTTATGTTATGCTTTATTTTCAAAATAACATCATATGTAACATACCTGTGGACAGACGTTTACAGCATTTCATTGGATTTATAATAAAGTGTTTATAAACAGTCAACTAAACAGAGAAATGTATTAATATATTTATTTGTAAATATTATTTTTATTTTTATTTTACAGCGCTGATGGTAGTGTATTCAGGAGTTAATATTAATTAATAATATTAATAAATGAATATGGTTAATAAAAAATATAATTATTAAAATATTAAGAAATATGTTTTAATAATGTAAGTTATTAATTTATTATTAAATATATTAATATATTATATTTGCAAATATTCATTTTTAGTTTACAATGCTGTTGTGAGTGTAGTTATGAGTTAATATTAATAAATGAATATGGTTAATACAAATATTAGGCCTATTATTATTATTATTAAAGAAATTAAGACATGTATTATATTTTACTAAGATAAATTATTAATTTAATTATTATTAAATGTATTAATATATTATTAATATATTTCTTTGAAAATATTAATTTTTGTGCAGTTGTATTACTGTAACAGTGAGGCTGAGGCGGCGTTAGAATCCATTTGCAGAAGTTTATTAATAGAAGATTTGAGTGACAGAAACGTTAGGCCAGGCAGAGAGTCAATACCATCACAGCAGTCCAATCTTTCAACATACACAAGGGAGATCCAAAAGGCAGAGACGAGTAAGCAGGCAAAAGGTCCAAACACAATCATCAGTCCAAATCAGGCTATCAATCCAAAGGGGTAATTCAGTAAACGTAGAGCAGATAATCAGGCAGAATCATACACAGAATAGGCAGGCAGAAAACAATGGAAACGCTTGGTAAGGCAGGTAAACTGGCAATACTTCGCAATGAGCAAACACACAGTTCCTTGCTAAATACTGATCAAACAGGAAATGAATGTAGAAGCAGAGGGAGCGGTACACAGTCAGTACTCAGGCGAGGGCTCCCTCTGCTGGTGTGGTGTTACAATTACAATAATACATTTCTGTTCATGAGTTAATCATATTAAGTTAATAATGATAATAGTATAAAGGTTATAAAAGTATCGATTAATAAAAGTAATAAATAATATTAAGTTAATAATAATGATATAAATTATTTATTTTTGATTTTGTTGTTCAGTCCAGTTAAATATCAATGCAAAGATTATTTATTTTTTTTCCCCAGTTCAATTTGGTCACTGACAGAGATCTGAGCTCTCAGTTTTGCTCTCAAAGTGCACCAGACGCATGCATTTAAGTCTATTGGATTTTTTTTTTTCTCCATGACAGCTGGGTAAAAATTTTAGTTAGATCTCAAATTGCAACAATTGCTCACAATTTTTTAAAATATATAATTATGCCTTTTTTTGTTGCAGTTGCAACGGTATATCTTATTATGTGACTTCATTTGTTATTTATTTGTCAGAATATCATATTTGAATAGTGATTTCTCTCATTTGGCCCACCCAGTTTATGGTCTGGTGGGTTAGAGAGTCTGAGCCTGAGCTTAACATTGCAAGATTTCAACCAAATATCTCTTCTATGGATTACATCACTGTTTTTCTTGCTGAACAGTCGAAACATCCCAAGAAGACACTTCAAATAAGCATTGAATAAGGGGGTGGTAATTCTAAATATAAGATTGGAATTCACACCATTTAGGTTTTGAATTAATTTAATATAAAGAAAAGTGAACACACACACATATATATATATATATATATATATATATACCGTATATGTATGTGTGTGTGTGTGTGTGTATGTGTGTTTATGGCCTAATTGGTGAGCACACACTCCCACACAGAGAGAGAGTCCAGGAAGGAGTGTATCTCACCTCATTACTGTACAGGCCTTGAGGAAGTGCAGAGGTAAGAATGATGACAGTGCCAGGATAGTGGAGAGCTATTGCACAACAAAAATCAAGATCTGTGTGTGTGTGTGTGTGTGTGTGTGTGTGTGTGAGAGAGAGAGAGAGAGAGAGAGAGAGAGAGAGAGAGAGAAAGGTGAAGGAAGAAAATCTGTCCTGTGACTGATGGAATGCGGTCTCTAGAGATCCGTACCAGGACTTCCACATCAGAACATCATCCACAGCCATTACAGCGTCACCCCAGAGGCCTGGATCAGCTGGCCCCTCCCTGGGTTAATTTAAAAAATTAAAAACATTTATGTAAATTATCAAAGATAAATGACATGTTAACAAAATAATCACATTTACTAATAATAATAATAATCATAATAATATTGTGATTCATCTGGTTATAGATATATCCTCTGAATGTAGAATTAAGCCATGATTATGAATATACTGTATAGTGCAAAAGTGTCATTGATTTTCTTCATAATACAATATTTTTAATGATAATATATAAACTTAACAAGACAGAGCTGTTGTAATATACATCTAGATTTCAGCTTTTACATTTCATCATTTTAAAAAATAGTTAAAGACCTAATCCCATGCAAAGAACTATATTACCCATAATTCCCAATCAGAGAAGTTGCCATGCAAATGGCAGTTGCTGAAAAATAGGCAAAACTTTTATATTATCCCATTGTTTCTGATTTGATGACATCGTTCACATGAGGTTATGCACTCGTTTTAATAAATTAATCTTTGTCTTTTCCCCCCAGATTGTCATATACTGTTTTTGGCTTAAACAGAAGTTAGTGTATAAAAATGAATGGGAAAATACTTCCAGAACTAATTCTGCTAATTTTATAGACTGCAGTATCAAACATGGCTCATCCAATTAGAATTTAGAGTCAGAACTGTCACTTTATAATGATTTTCATAAATTCTATGATCATGTGCTGTTCATCTATGGCAGAGACATTTAAGTTATAGCCAGAAACTTAGGCAAAAATAGGCAGAATGACTTAAGAAAAGAATGAAGAAAGACAGATTGGTGATGTTCATACTAAATGACAAACCGTAGTCAGAATTACACTACATTACAGTAGTAAGCCCTCACATCCTCACCGTCAAGCCACATCTAATCCCATAATGGCCGCCTGATAAACAAGCACATGTGAGGCAGAGGGTCAGAGATCCTCCTCGCTCATCTTACCTCTCAGTCTATCCCAGCATTTATCACTCCCGCTCTCCCTTATCTTATCCTGTGAATGAACGGGCTCACTGATCGACCACCACTAGGGTCATAAAGGTGTCGTGGGTTTGGCCAGCTGCTTTGGTCAAGGGAGCAGTTCGAGGTGTTATCAGTGAAGAATCAGATGTAGCTCTTCTCTTGTGTGAGGAGCTCTTTCCTCCTAAACCCCTCACTTTTTGAAGATGCTTATTGAGTGGTATTTTCTGTGAATAATGTATAATGAAGTTTTGAATCAATTAACTTAAATGTCAAGTTATATGTGTTTTAATAGGTATAGGTGTATATATATATATATATATATATATATATATATAATTGTAATAATACTGTATTTTTACTGTATTTGTGATGAAAAAATGCAGCCTTGGTGAGCATAAGAGACTTATTTAAAAAAAATAAATTTATAAAATAATTTAAATAAATAAATACAAAAAAAAATCCTGACCACATATACATTTGATCTTTTAGCTGTATCTTATGCTCACCAAGGCTGCATTTTTTTTTGTCACAAATAAAAACAGTAATATTGTGAACTAGTATTACAATTCAAAATAACTGTTTTCTATTTTAATATATTTTAAAATGCAATTTATTCCTGTGATGCAAAGCTAAATTTTCAGCATCATTACTCCAGTCTTCAGTGATCTTTCAGAAATCCTTATGCTGATTTGCTGTTTATGAAACATTTATTATTATCAGTGGTGCCGCTTAATATTTTGGTGTAAGCCATCATACTTTTTCAGGATTCTTTAATGAATAGAAAGTTCTTTTGTAACATTATAAATCTCCTTACTGTTACTTTTGTTCAATTTAGTGCATTATTACTGAATAAAAGTATTCATTTATTTTAAAAGAAATCGGATTAAAAAAACTGATATGTATGGTAAAATATAATATACTTCAAAACACATGCAGATGCTTGTCATACTTTTGATCATTAATGTTAAAATTCATCTGAAATACTATAAAATTAAATTTGGAGCATTAGACAACATAAGCTGAATCTAAAATATACACTAGAATATTAAGCATAAAACTTCACTTACATTTGATATTAAATGCGAAGGAGCTTTTGTTTATTTTGGCAAACCACAAAAGGTTGTCTTCTATAGAAAAGGTACTGGATGGATGGAATCACTTTGAGCTTTCCAAGAAGGCTTTTTGATACTCAGTTTGAGCAAAAATTGAAATAGACTGCTGTGCGTCAATGCACGCTCTATTTTGGAGACATTCTTCAACCGCTGCATGTCTTCATCAAATTAACGCTCCTTTTGAGAATTTGACGGGCCTGAGATGCCCCTAAAACTTCAAGACTAAAGACTGGAGTCAAACTTATATCAGCGTTTGGAAGGATCACAGACAAGAGAGTTCAGAGAGAGTGAGTTTCTTTCATCTTGTGGTATCAGAGCCAATAAAACAGGCCACTGATTAGCCTGTTTTTTTTCTTTCTTTGGAATCACTTTGAGCTTTCCAAGAAGGCTTTTTGATACTCAGTTTGAGCAAAAATTGAAATAGACTGCTGTGCGTCAATGCACGCTCTATTTTGGAGACATTCTTCAACCGCTGCATGTCTTCATCAAATTAACGCTCCTTTTGAGAATTTGACGGGCCTGAGATGCCCCTAAAACTTCAAGACTAAAGACTGGAGTCAAACTTATATCAGCGTTTGGAAGGATCACAGACAAGAGAGTTCAGAGAGAGTGTGAGTTTCTTTCATCTTGTGGTATCAGAGCCAATAAAACAGGCCACTGATTAGCCTGTTTTTTTTTCTTTCTTTCTTTTTTACAGTCATCTTGAGAAAAAAATGAAGGCACACACATACAAAGAATGGCCAACAGCTATCAAACACAAGACTGCAAGTCATTGGTCATTTCAAGCTGTTGCGGTGCTAAAGTTTCATTTGCCTTCTCCCTTTTGAAGATCTCCATTTCAAGACCAATGATTCTTTGGATTGAAGTGGTGAGTAGAAACGCACCCAGAGTCCATTGGAAGTGGACTGTGCCGAAGTTACACAAAGCAGCCACCTCGCCTTCAAAGGGCACTCGGACCAAATCTAGGACCGAGATTAAGCGCTGTCTCTGTGAGATATAGCGGGACTTTTCGACTTGAGAAATAGGGTGGAGAGACCTGCTGATTTACGCCGCGCTGGGGGCCAAGCAAATTGTTTAAGATGGAAAAAGCTAGACAGCCACGACTTGAGCTCCAGATAAAGATAAAATATCGGCAGACAGCTGTACATTTACATGGGTGTTTTAATGTAGAGCATGTTTGTTTGAAGGGAGGCCTCTGATTTCATATCTGAACAGCTTGCTTTTCTTTAAAGAAAAAAAATATACAGCTAAATTAGAATATAAAATTAGCTGCATTAAATAATGCAAATTTATATAATAATTAGGGTTTCTGCAGGTTTTACAAAGGTAAATTGAATACTATATAAGACCTTTTTAATACCAAGTAAAGACAATTTATGGAATAAATTGAATGGACCACAAAACGTTGATATGGTGAGCAAAATAAACAGTTGATGTTCTTCATCAGTATCATTGTCTCATTTTCCAGTGCAAACATCTAAAGATCCCTATCTGCAGGTTTTACAAAGGTAAATTGAATACTATATAAGACCTTTTTAATACCAAGTAAAGACAATTTATGGAATAAATTGAATGGACCACAAAACGTTGATATGGTTAGCAAAATAAACAGTTGATGTTCTTCAGTATCATTGTCTCATTTTCCAGTGCAAACATCTAAAGATCCCTATATAAAGCTACATTTACTTAAAAAGCTAAATTAAAGTCTTGTTTAATGAGAAATGGATCACAATGATTAAAACCAGAACAATCTATCAATTGGCTCAGACAAATCTACATATTTAAAATGGAAAACAAGTTTTCATTCCCAATTGACAGATGTTTATTCTTGTTTTAAGCATAAGCCACTTAATTTTGTTAAAATGTCTCAGAAAACAAGACTTCATATGTTCAATTTGCATCTCAAGTAAATTTATCTTGACTTAAGAATGTTTCGATATTCATTTTGGTAAACAAAACAAAAATCCTGAGGATGATATTCATTTTGTGCAGTGCATTCAATATTTAATGCAATGACTTTATGAATTTCTGCTCCGATTTAAGACCCTTTTAGACCTTAATTCGTGGAAAGGTGAATTAAGACTTTTTAAGACCATTTTAAGACCCGCATAAACCTTGAATACAGTCCATAATTAAAAATCACACTAAATGAGACAATAATTATCAAGTGACAACTGTAAAATTGTTCTCCATTTTAAAAAAATAAATAAATTGAACCTTTAAAATTTAATTCCGAGCTTCACATTTCATCAAGTTAATGCCGAGAGTTTAATAAAAAAAAGTCAATAACAGATATATATGACAATCATACAAATAAAGCTCAAAAAAAAAAAAAAAAAAAAAAAAACATTTCCATCCAAATACGTTTCACATTTCTTTCCATTACTTATAAGAGTCACATTTCCCATGAACAGAATTTTGCCTTTTGTTAGATTTTGATTTTTTGGTGTTGGTTGAGGATTGAAACTAATATTTACAACTTGACCACAACCGCTCAGCCACATAACCAGTGTGACCTACTCATAAATTAACTGGTCAAAGAGAGTGGATTTTTACAAACAGCATGGACGAGCACTTCAGTGGAGAGAGTTTCACAATTCCAGATAAAACAGGCCAAGGATGGATAGTTTAGATGAGTTTTACAAGGATAAAACTTTTTAATTTACAACAAACACAATAAATTACTCTTAAAAACTACATCATTAACTGTTAGGTACATAATATTTCACATCCCAAATCTCAAAATCTCATTAAAGACATAAGGTTTCCTCACTGGAACCATACTTTTATATTGAAGCCACTGTAATGGTGTATTTGGGGCCTGTTGGGAGCTGCCTCTAGAGGGCGCTGCACATGCAGATAAAGATAGCCTTGTCTTGCCAGTCTCCCATATCCACAACCTGAACTATTATAAAGGAAAACAGACTATTGCTTTTCCTTAAACGAGCTGCAGTTAATACTTTGGGATGGGGTCGCACCACAACCTCCTGCCAATGGGACGTGGCTCAGATGGCCAGCTGCAGCTTCGTCAGATTTCTCTGGTGCATGTTGTGGTGCCTGACAAGCTCATCAGACCTGGCGAACTTCTTCTGACAGTTTGGCCATCTGCAGTTGAAGGGCTTCTCACCTGAGAGAGATAAAGAGGATATAGACATTAGGATGGAATCGAAGGTAAAATTAGAAGATCAATAAGAAATATCAACATTATTAAATAATATTGAGGTCACCTAAGAGTAGTGGTTCTCAACTGGTGGGTCGTAACCCAGAAAATTGATAAATGCAAATAATAAATTGAATTAACCATATAATTGTGTAACCATATAACATTTTAAAAACTATTTACTTATTTAAGGCTGTGCATTCAATCAGTCTTTATCAGAAATTGACTGAAATTCCTGTCACTTGGTAGAAGCTATTGAAATTAGATGTACGGTTGTCCGAAAGTATGCAAAAGCATTGAAATTCATTAAAATTCAATACATTTAGAAATCTTTTTTTTTAAATACAGCCATTAGTTATGTTAATAATTTTGCATATAATTGGGCATACACAGTTATTGATACTAATGATATTCAGTCTTATTTTTAGAACATTTTTATTTACTTTTGTATGGTAAGAGCTTGTTTAATTCTCTAATCTACTATCATTTGACTAAAACAATAAAAACATGCACTCTGAATATTTCACTACTAATAATTATTACTATTGTTATTTATGCAAAGCTTGCTTTGTGATCTACTATATTTATTTATATTTATCTCTTTGTTTTATTTATCGATTACATTCATAAGTTTTATGATCTAAATGGTCACAAATGTTTCAAATCTTTGTTTCGACATTATGCATTTAATAGCTATTTAAAAACTTGAGTTATTATTATTACAATAATGAAGTCACTTCACCTATGAATACTGTAGTTGTGTGTTTTTCTCTAGTAGAGGAAAATGGACCCAATATTTAAGAATGGTAACCGATTAAGTTGAAAATTGTGAATATTAGTAAATAAAAATTATCTGTAGTTGAGAACCACTGCAGTCAACTGATTTTTCAGTGTGCTCTTTCGAATACACACCAAAAACATCAAGCTAAAGAAAAGTGACCTCTGAAAGTTCAATTATCCATCAAAGAGTGGAAAGAGAGGAGCAAATCATGAAAAAATTAAAAGGTTTACGCACTTGTTTTACCTGTATGTGTCCGGGTGTGGGTCTTAAGGTGGTCTGACCGTGAGAACTTTCTCTGACAGGTTTCGCACTGGAATGGCTTAACGCCTACACACACACAGAAACACACAAGTGTGGTCACACACACACACACACACACACACACACAAGGAGAGGACGAGTACAGGCTACAGTAGAGAAGCCATGCCAAAATGTGTCCGAGTGAAAAAGCGCTCTTATATTATGTGAGCAATACATCGGCAAACACTTGCGCTAAATGATTGAAGAAATCCTAAAAGAGAGTGAAAATGTAAACATTTAGGCGACTTTAAGTAGACTGTTTTATCACAAGTTTTTCTTGAAGATATGAAGAATTAGCATCATCAGCATCATTCTACTTGCATGGCAGTGTTTGGGGATTGTGGGAAATCTGAATCAAGTCTTTGGGGCCCTTTTTAAGTACACTTTACTTTTAAAATGAGTACTTTGAAAATAATATACTTTAAAATAATATGAATGTAATGTTTTTGGATGCTTAACTGCATATTGTTGATAATTAAATGAAAATGTTTTATAGTTTATATTAAATCCACTTGAGTACATCTTAATATGTAATTTCATAATTGTCATAATTATCTTCTATTGTCTTTGAAATGTGATTAAAGTTTATTGCCGAATGTACTGACAAGCATTTATGGTTATGTCTTTTTTTATTGAAACTTATATGTCATGTACTTAAATATATTTCTAAAGATGAAGTTACAATTTAGTACATTTAAAATATATTAATAACAGTTAAAATTATAATCAAGTACTTTACGTGTGCTTTAGCATGCTAGTCAACACATCAAAGTAAGTGTATTCTTTACAGCATGACAAAATATTAAAATAAAGATTGGAAATGTACTTTAAAGTAAAACTTTTAGTTAGTTATTGCACACTATTAGTATTGCAAAGTGAGCACTTTTTAAAAGTGTACTTAAGCGTGCTAGGAATGTAGACTGATCTTTTTTCACTATTATATTTTCTGCAAGTACAGTTTTTTTTTTAAATATATAAAATTTGAAAAAAATAAAATAAAATTTGAAGTACACTATAAGTGCATGTTTAATACAATTAAGCAATGATTGAAGAAATCCTAAAAGAGAGTGAAAATGTAAACATTTAGGCGACTTTAAGTAGACTGTTTTATCACAAGTTTTTCTTGAAGATATGAAGAATTAGCATCATCAGCATCATTCTACTTGCATGGCAGTGTTTGGGGATTGTGGGAAATCTGAATCAAGTCTTTGGGGCCCTTTTTAAGTACACTTTACTTTTAAAATGAGTACTTTGAAAATAATATACTTTAAAATAATATGAATGTAATGTTTTTGGATGCTTAACTGCATATTGTTGATAATTAAATGAAAATGTTTTATAGTTTATATTAAATCCACTTAAGTACATCTTAATATGTAATTTCATAATTGTCATAATTATCTTCTATTGTCTTTGAAATGTGATTAAAGTTTATTGCCGAATGTACTGACAAGCATTTATGGTTATGTCTTTTTTTATTGAAACTTATATGTCATGTACTTAAATATATTTCTAAAGATGAAGTTACAATTTAGTACATTTAAAATATATTAATAACAGTTAAAATTATAATCAAGTACTTTACGTGTGCTTTAGCATGCTAGTCAACACATCAAAGTAAGTGTATTCTTTACAGCATGACAAAATATTAAAATAAAGATTGGAAATGTACTTTAAAGTAAAACTTTTAGTTAGTTATTGCACACTATTAGTATTGCAAAGTGAGCACTTTTTAAAAGTGTACTTAAGCGTGCTAGGAATGTAGACTGATCTTTTTTCACTATTATATTTTCTGCAAGTACAGTTTTTTTTTTTAATATATAAAATTTGAAAAAAAAAATATATAAAATTTGAAGTACACTATAAGTGCATGTTTAATACAATTAAGCACAAATCTTTTTCACAAGGGGGCTTAAATCTTGAAATCTCCCTCACCAAATAGTTTAATATGGAAAGCACTAGAGGAAAACGGGAAGAGAGAAAATATAGGAGACAGAGGTGCAAACCTGTATGTCTTCTCTGGTGTCTTTTTAGCTGGTCTGATCTGGAGAACCTTCGACCACAGTCTGTGAAGTCACACTGATAGGGTTTCTCCCCTATGAGTTTAATACAACCAAACATGTTAATGATAACCTTAGCATTTGTGCTAATGGTATTTATTTGTGGGTTGTCTTACCTGTGTGTTTACGGCTGTGCATCTGTAAGTGAGATAGTTTAAAGTATCTTTTGTTGCAACCCGGGTAGGCGCACATGAACGGCCTTTTTTCGTTGGTTTCAGATGAACGCACAATGGCGGGTGTAATGCCCGGTACTCTCCGCACATCCTGTGAGAAAGTCAAAAACATTCAATTCATGCTACAACAAATGCTGCGCACTAAACAAGACATCCAAACCCAGCGCCCATGGGGAAAACTGCTAATGATTAGCATGTCTAATCGGCTCGTTACTGCAGAATTAGCTGTGAAATGATCATTCAGATTTCCCCATGCTACTGATATGAGCTCTAACTGTGAACGGTTAGTCACGGACGTTAGGCAGACCCTATTTCACTGCTTCACTCCCCCCATTCCTCCCGTTTCCCTCATTTGCCCACTGCTAAAGCCCATCTGCTCTTAATTAAGTAGCGCTTATAATGGCGTTTCCGTACGCTGGCATGGTAATGAATGAGTGTTAAGTGTTATTGATAAGTAAATTACTGGAACTGTTCTACGGCTGTAGTGCCAGACTTATATATTGACCCCACGGGGATGATAACACAGCAGTCTAGGCAATACACCTCAGTGCCTAGCATGCTAAGTTTGATTTGTATGTGACAGTTAAATTCAGATTAGCTGTC
Organism: Sinocyclocheilus anshuiensis; assembly: GCF_001515605.1. NCBI lineage: Eukaryota > Metazoa > Chordata > Actinopteri > Cypriniformes > Cyprinidae > Sinocyclocheilus > Sinocyclocheilus anshuiensis. The sequence goes on along the minus strand of NW_015555804.1, from coordinate 76,354 downwards.
TGCAACAATAAATTTCAGCTAATGTTTTTATGCATTTGCGTACATATAATCTATCTATTGTTCTAGCTATCTCTGACTGTCCATCTGGCGCGTTTCTATCTATCTATCTATCTATCTATCTATCTTACATTGTTTCTATTGGTTGTTTCTATCTATCTATCTATCTATCTATCTATCTATCATCTATCTATATTACATTGTATCTATCTATCTATCTATCTATCTATCTACCTATCTATCTATCTTACATTGTTTCTAACTATCTATCTATCTTACATTGTTTCCATTGGATATTTATATCTATCTATCTATCTATCTTACATTGTTTCTATTGGATATTTCTATCTATCTATCTATCTATCTATCTATCTATCTATCTATCTATCTGTATTACATTGTTTCTATTGTATCTATCTATCTATCTATCTATCTATTATAATGAAGAGGGAAAGAATAAACAGAGAAGTGAAGAAAGGCATCCCATTCTGAGCGAGAGCAGCTCTGGAGTATCTCTTCTTTTACAGCTTTAAGGCCGCTGACAGACATTAATTAAGAGCTAATGATTTATATGCATAAGCAGCAGGCAACTGGAAACTGCAGCTTTACGGCTAATGGACTTTTTTAAGTGATTCCTCTTCGCTTTTCAGCCTAAAATGCCTTTCAAATCTCTCAACTATTCTGGCAGGGGTCTGCTTCCTCTCGCATAGTGTTCTCATTGCGTCAGATGGTTTTCTTCAGCACATTCTTTTGAAATTACATTTGTCTATTTTTTTATTAGTTATTTAAGGCACTGTATCACACTTCTAAATCTCAGGTTTTAGATTTATTTTTGGATTATACATCATTTTGGCAAGTTGTATAATCAACCTTTTGATTAAGGGTTGTGTATGAGGTGTGTGTCAGTGTCTGTGTGTCTTTGTACGCCGTGGCCTGACCTTGGCCCGATGTGAGCACATCCCAAGACCACAAAGAATCTTAGTGTGGCCTGAGAGTGAACTCGAATGGGCCGTGATCAAGAGATACTGACCTGAAGGCCTCTGAAGACGCCGTGGGTGCGGATGCGGTACTGCGTGCTGCAGCTGTAGACCATGCTGGGGTCACTCTCATACCCTCCTGCGTGGCTGTTTGTGATTAAATGGGGGAATATTTTGTTAATGTGATCAGATGGAATAAAGTAGGCTTATTAAAAAAAACAAACAAACAAACAGGAAATACATTTTATTTTTCTAGCTATAAGCATAAATTTTGTGATTTGTTTATTTGTTTATTTCTTTCTCTATTTATTTTGGTTTTATGTTTAAACCAAGAAAAAAATTGCTTTGAGTGCTTAAAAACTTTTTTTCAGCAAGCATGCATTAAAATGATCAACATTTACAGTAAATACATTTATAATGTTACAAAAGATTTCTATTCCATCAGAGAATCCTGAAAAATAATGTATCATGTTTCCACAAAAATATTAAGCATCACAACCATTTTCAACATTGATAAGAATAAGAAATGTTTCTTGAGCAGCAACTCATCATATTAGAATAATTTCTGAAGGATCAAGTGACACTGAAGACTGGAGTAATGATGCTGAAAATTTAGCTTTGCCATCACAAAAATAAATTACATTTTTAAAATATATTAAATAGACAACAGTCACATTAAATTGTAATCATATTTCAAAATATTACAATTTTGACGTTTTTTTTTTTTTTTTTTTTATCAAATAAATGCAGCCCTGGTGAGCGTAAGAGACATCATAAGTGCATAAGAGATTTTGGAAGTCATTGTATCAGATTTTTTACAAAAAAATAAGACAAAAATACTGATTAACAAAATTATTATTAGCTTTTTTTTTATAATGTTCAACAATTAACAATTGCTCATCAATTGTTCTACGATAAAGCAACGGTTCACAAAATGTAATTCTAACTCATAACTTTCTCATTTATGCACAATGGAAGATACAGTCCTTCCTAAATCTCCCCATGCTTTATTTCACAAAGTTTGGATGACATATGAGGCATTGCTAGCCATAAAATACACAGAGTTGTGTCTTTGTAACTCATCTTGACATTGGGGCAAATTGCTCCGTTTCAAAGAGCAATATTTTTGCCCTAAACATTTGAGGTAGGGCCAGTCAGAGAGATGAATGGGGAATGTATGGTCTTGCTCACTGTTGAACTTCTGCCTGAACCTCGGCGGTATGGCTTTTTACATTACGCTGTAAATACACGTTTCTCAGGACAATTCTACACCGTGTTTCTTCCGCTTTGGAGAAAAGACCACACATTATGGAAACTGTTTTTCGTTACTGTGCAGATCATTCCCTTGCTCAAACAAAATTTCACAAATTTAGGTTCATGAGGTGTAAAGTCCTCTTTGTCTGTATGCAAGACCAGCCAGACAGAAAAGACAGTCCAAAACAGCATCCTGCAGTAAATCTTCTCACAGTTCATTCATTCACCCAAGCTGAACCACCTTGGGCTTGCGACACGCATGGGATCTGGAGGTATGCGAAGAGCTATAGATAGTTGGATGTATATAGGAATGATTAAGTTTGGCTTGAGGAGCCACAGCAACGCTTCCATGGCAGCCCCCTTGAGATCGATCAGCGTGTCTGATTTTTCCTCAACTGAAACCAGCCCCGTCCCTCTCGTTTATCAGCATATGAATCATTCGGTCACCCAGGGCTCCTCTGACTCTTTCAGGGAGGCTGGGGAGAGGTCACAGCCTCCTCCCCGCCTGGCCGAACGTGACTGCGGATTCTCGCTCGGGTCCCAGGGGGAGTAAAGACTGTCCCATTGTGCACTGATGCACTTCCACCTCCCCCCTGCACGGCTCCCTTCCTCCCGGCGGGCCGGCGCTCGGCCTGGTCAAGGCTGAGGTGCCACTGGCAGAAATATATGGCAGGATATCATTCTCTAGCCAGACAAAACAGAGGCTAATTCTGCATGTGCACACTCAACTCTCTGGCACAAACAGAAAGATGAGAAGAAAGTTGCGGAGAAAAGATCATGTGAAACTGATTCGCTAAAAAGAACCAGTTCACAAGAGTCATTTGTTTGGGAATCAGACAACACTGCTATATCTTTTTGATTTGTTAAAAAAGAACCGACTCATTAGAATCATTTGTTTGGGAATCAGACTAAACTGGTTGTGCTGTAATTAATTCACTATAAAGAACCGACTCATTCACAAGAGACAATTGTTCATAATTGGACTACACTGATGAGGTTTTTGTTTCACTAAAAAGAAGCTGTTTATAAGAGTAACTGTAATCTGATTTAAATGAATCGAGCTGTCAGTTGATTCAGTTGAATAAGGCAGGAAACACATTATGGTATACATTATGGAATACATTATGGTATTCCGCAAGAATGGAGGAAGTATGTGCGTGACACTCAGTTAAGCTATTTAAAAAAAATAGAACTGGATCTTAACAAGAAAGAACCGCTTCTTAATTTTAACACCTATGGTTTCATCCAACCAATAGCATACATTTTGGATTAGTGTTAAAGAAACCTGTCAGTATTTTTGCAATTCTGTTTGGTGGTGCTAGAGGCGCAAAAATGACACATTGCGCCTTAAAGAAACATTTAAATTTAAAATAAAAAATACATTTTATTTTGTCATCCAACTTGTAACTAAAGTGTATTTTTTCTCTCTCTCTTTCTCTCTCTCTCTTTTTTTCTGGCTAGTATTGTACTATTTGAAATGAATTTGGTTTTCTGACATCCATGGCAATGCACCATAAAAGAAACAGAACCCAAACCATTGTGGTTCGCACACATAATCCAACTTGAATTCAGACTTATTATCAGGCCCTCACAATAATTTAAATTCCCATTTTATGTTCCTAGTCTAAGTACCAGCTTAAATGAAGCATATTATAAGTCCTTCTCCTCTCTTAGCTGAAACAAATATGTGCTTCTTCAAATCACAGAAGAATTTCCTACGTGACAGAAGCGGGTCACGTCGACCTACCTCTTTATAGTGGACGCCAGAGAGTTGACGGGATTCCACGCCATGCATTCCAACTGTGACGCTGCCATTTGATATAAATTATCGCTGCTAGGATTGAAAACAACAGAAATACTATTTAAGAACATATGCATATACAGTATTTTCCTGTACTACAAGCACTCGTAATCTTAAAAAGCAGCAACCACTGTCAGATGTAAAGAATGTGTGAATGAAAAATAGCCTTTTTGACAAAGGCATCCTGGGTAACAGTGAATGAATGTGTCATATGTGCACAAAAAAAGGAGGTTACCCACACCACCGGGGTGATCAGTTAATCAGGTCACCCCTCTGACCAAAAACCTGCCATACTTTATTAAAAGCCTGTCCGTAGGACCATTAGTTACCCTGCCAGGTGCTCACCCAAACACATAGTTTGGATTTATCTACAGCAACTCTGACATCATATGTTTCATCATAGACAGGCCACAGTGTACGGCGGTATGAACTGGTACCTGGTACTGTGCTTGCTTCACTGCCGAAGAAACTTAGAAACAGTATTTCAGCATCAAGAGATTTTGTTTTGAGAAATGTTTCAGGACTATTCCAATAATGATAACTTAGTTTAGTTGTGATGGACAGTATAAATTTAATTTGAATGATTTGTCATAAAGGTATATTCCTGCACAAGTTAAACTCAATCAACAGTATTTGTGGCATAATGTTGGTTAGCACAAAAATACATTTTGACTTCCTTTTCTTTAAAAAAAAAAAAAAATCTGGGTTAGATTGAGGCACTTACAATGAAAGCGAATGGACCCGATTCATAAATGTTAAAATAGTCACTGTTTCAAATGTATAAGGCTTACAGTAAACATTAAACAATATGCATTAACATGATTTTAGTGTGCAGAAATTGCTTGCTAATCTTTACTGTGTAAAGTTATATCCAATTTTACAATTCATTGCCATAATGTAACGCCTTAAAATTACTGTAATAAATATTATTTATAAAGCTCTGCATCTCAAATAATGCACAGGTTTTAACAGAAGAATTAATATCAGTGCTTTTATAAAATGAACCTGTAAGATTCCTTTAAAATACATGATGTTAAAATACTCATTGTTTCAGGAGTACAGCCACAAGATGTACAGTAAACAATGTTTACATTTGATTTTAGTATGCATTATGCACAAATTGCATACTAATCATTTCTTTGTAAAGATATATCCAATTTTATGATTCATTGTCATGACAATGTAATATCTAAAACCATAAAACGAGAAAGAAAAAAAAAAAGGTAAACATTGATTTACACAGCTTTGCAGCTCAAATAATACACTGGTTTTAACAGAAGATTTAATGTCAGTGCTTATATAAAATTAACTTTGAATTCATGGAAAAGATCTAATAGTTCAGTCAAAGATCTAATATATGGTCTGGGAAGCTCCCCCATTCAACTTTGCTCTGTGAGACATGGTCTGGATCTTTGTTTTTCAGTTTTGACGCACCAGACACAGATGGAAGCAGGAAGTCTGTAGATTGTGACATTTTCGTACACTACATCTGCTTTTGAGATTAACAACAGCCTAATTTTACTTTGAAAATCTGGACATGTTTTTATTCCAGCCACCTTGTGCTACCTAAAAACTGCTTTAACTGGAGGCCTGTGTAAATACAGGGCCGTAGGTACCAGGCATTTGATTTGAAAAGCAGCACAGCGTTCTGATTTGAGGATTCACAGCCGCCTCGCTGCGGCCCGATAGGAGACTGTTTATTACAGCGCAGAGAAACGGGGAACTGGAAAATGCAGTTCGACCTGAGTCAAAGTCCTCTTATCATCCCAATTCTGTTATTTTGAATCTTTATGTTCCCTCTGTGCTGGAAAAACAACATGGCGAAAGCATCCGAGGAATGTGAGATCATTTTGGGGCTGTAGTACTCGCACTGTTAGCTGAAGTTGCGAAGGGAATTCCACTGAGAACAGTTAAGCACTTATCAGAATGAAAGAATACAGAGCTGGTCTGAAAGTGCAAACGGGAGGTGGATTAAACGTTTATCTTGGCGTAGTACACAATGCTGTTCAGCACTTGACCTTTATTGACTGGAGTAGTGATGCTGAAAATTCAGCTTTGCATCACAGGAATATATTTATTTTGAAATATTAAAATAAAAAATATTTCACAATATTACATTTTTTACAGTATTTTTACAGTATCTTTTATCAAATAAATGCGGTCTCTACTCTTTAAAAATAATTTTAAAAATCTTACCGACCCTAAACTTTTGAATGTAGTGTATATTTTTAATGCATTTTTTGTTCTTTAAAAAAAAGTCCCCGCAGAAACTTTATTCGAACATCCTGTGCGAACAAGGCCTCCTTTTCCTTCTCTTGTTACCTAACTTCCCCACTTCCTCTACGTGCTCAGTGGCAACGTGACTTTTTGGAGCCGCCATAACAGATTTTGACGTGTCTCTGATTGTTGCACAGGCCTGGTTACTGAACAGAACCGGATTTGAACTTCCTGCACCCCGTGTGTCATGACAACTATCAGTTGTACTGTCTGTAGCCTGTCTGGACAATTTTTTATTTTTTTATTTTTTTAAAGAATTTGGTGGCCATGTGCATGACTTTTCTTTCATATTGCTCATTTCTCATTTCATATCTCATTTCCTTCATATCTTTTAGGATAAGTATTATATTTCATGAAATCTGTTTTTCTGTTAAGGAAGCATTTAGGAAACATTTGAAGTGGCAATGATCTACATGTCTTGTAGAGAAAGTGAGGAGTCAAACATGTAAGGAACATGTTTCAGAAGGCTTTGAGATGTTATTTGTGATGGATAGGACTGGAGCCGTACCTGTTGTATGGGTTCCTCAGGAGCAGAGCCTGACTTCCTGTACAGCTGTCAGAGGGAGTGTGGCAGCCGTATACTGGAGGAGGGACAGGATACTGCTGGTCACCTGAAATGCAGCAAATATAAATGAAAAGCCTTTGATAGCGTTAATTTCTGGCATTGATTTGATTTCTAAGATCTTATACCCAGGCATCTACAACATCTTTGTATTGGCCAAAAATTAGATTTAGAATTGATATTAAGCTTATTTATTATATATATTGTTCATATATTATGTTTATTATTATTATTATTATCATCAATATTGATATATTTATATGAATATAAAAATAATCTAAAATAAATATCGCGCTTTTTTATTATTATTATTAATAACTAATTAGTTACTAATTAATTATATTATTATTATTAAACAAATATTTTTATATTATAGACATTAACTCGCACATTATATAAATACTGTAAAAAATTATTGTAAGTTATACATTTCCAAAATAAATATTAGTATTTATTTTCATATTTATTTCATATTTATTGTCATGGTTTTAAATTCATCTGAGTATTAATATAAACATCATATAAATATTGTAAAACAAAATGCTTTAAAAATACACAACATTTTTGTTTATCTTTTGTGTATTCATTTAATGTCTTTTTGGATTTAATATCTATCATTTTGGATTTTAGTATCTACATAAACTCTATAAATATTGTAGAAAATAATTATAAAATATTATAAAAAGATAAATATTTATTTTTAATACTTATCTTTTGTGTGTTTTTTTTGTGTTTGTTTTTTTTTCTTGTCACTGTTTTATGTTTTCGTCTAAGTTGTGCATAACTTTGGATCAGTTTATATGTTTTAAATTAATTAATTATTTTAAAATAAACACAACTTGATACAGTACTTATGCAAGAGATAAAGAAAAAAATGTTTTAAAGAAAAATACACTTTTTTTTTCCTTAAGAAATGTTCTAATATTTCACCTCTTTCACTCCTTGGATAACCACATTGTGTGATTGTGTTTTAATACATTTTGTTTTTAATAATTCCCTGCAGAGTTTAATTAACGAGAATGAACATTTGTGCACTCTGTTTGTCTTGAGTCCCTGATGGAAAATATCCATGCCTAGATGCTCAGAGTATCATAACTTTGCTGTTCCAGCGAAACGCATGATCGAGCATGTGTGGCGTAGTCGTCTTAGAAAGGGAATACGAGAGTGAGGGAGGGTTATGGAGACGCAGCCGAGTACACTTAGCAGTTATGAAAACAACAGGCTGACTTTCTTTGAAGCCATAAAGCACGCAGACCTCTCGCTCTCCGTTTCAAAGTGCAAATGAGGAATCGCTGCTTTGGCTCATCCGGCCCCCGTATTGTGAATGCGTCCCATGGTAGTTCTAAACATTCCGAAAGGCATCTCACATTGCCGAGTCTTCTGGTAACAAGCACGGAGACCTCGGGGAGAATTTACTGCGGCACAATGAACACCAAATCGACCGGTTAGCTGTTTGCTGATGTTTAACATTATGACGTACGTAGAGCAGAGCAGAGAGGACTATGGGGAGGGAAAAAGTTTAGGCTGATTTACTGTTCAGCAATGGGACGTTTTGTGCAACTTGCCCCCTGAATGACATTTCAGAGATCGGTGGACGAAGTACACAAATCAAGTACTTGAGTAAAAGTACAGATTAAAAATGTATACTGTTGATAAACAATATTAAAAACAGACGTCACACAGGGCTAAATGCGTAGCATTTTTACGGCAGCGGGGAATATGAACGCGCATTAATTATTTTATTTAGTTTCTGTTATTTTAAAGTTTCGGGTTATTTTTTTTTTACCTAAAACATAGAGACACAGATGTTGATGTGTCTGCATTCAATCATTTCAGTGGGCTTAAATAGATCACCCTTTACAGCAGATTTAGTTCACAAACAACTGACAGTTTTGACCTAAATATGATTTTCAGTTACAATAATTAATCCTAAAATTCGACATTAGTAACTTACTTTTAGCAGCATCAGACGCGCGCGCGCTCACAACATCTCCCGGTTCTTACTTGTGAATTCAGTTCACTGGAGACTCGCACTAAACGGTTAATTTGAATCAGTGAGTTGTCGACTCGAGAACAACTGCAATCGGTTCATTCTAATTCGTCAATGAATCGTTTGGTGCGATTTGCGAACCGATTTAAAAGGTTAATTGAAAAGAACAGTTCGTTCTAAACGACTCCAGTAAAGTACAAATACTTGAAAAATGTACTTAAGTACAGTAACGAAGTAAAACTACTCCGTTACTGTCCACCACGCTCTGTAAGTTCAAAGAGCAAGGGCAAGATCCCAAACACGCAGAAAGTGTTTGCAGATTAGAATCTCTTCCAATATATGCATTTATAAAAACATTATAAAATGTAATTTAGTGCATGGTGTGTTTGTTTACCCATGTTGCTTTGCTGCGTGATGGGGTCCTCGTGCTTGAAGGAATGGTTGGGAAACTGCGAGGTGTGGTGGGAAGGCGTGTGTCCGTAGTTTGTGGCTCCATCAAAAGAAACTCTGTCCCCGTAACCTGGGACAGATAATATAAATGAAGTCAGAAATATTGTAAATATATATATATATATATTTTAAAATATATTATCATAAAAAAGTTTGAAAAACATTTTAATTCTATTTTAAAATACGTTATTTTTATATAATAATAAAAAATGTAAATATTTATTTTACACGTTTATATGTTTTTGAAATTTTAGAATTGTATTATTCCGTAAAAGTCAAATATTTTCTTTTGAGATGGAAATATAAATGTTAGAAATATTTATATTTTATATATATATTTTAAATATAGAATTTATACCATTTATGTTTTTGAAATGTTAGAATTGCCTAATTGTTCAGTAAACTTTTTTATTAAACTGTTATTAAACACACGGCTACTCTCCAGATAATAGGAATTTTCTTCCTTGGATCCTAATCAGCCCTCCGTTTCCCAGCGGGGGTGAGTGGACAAGCTGTGCGAGGAAAACAAACGCTGGCAGGACGGTGTAGCCAAGAGCCGACACTAGGTTTAGGGGGTGAATCATGCCTCGGTGTAACCCCAGGTCAGACGTAACATCGTAAATCACGGTCTCCCACCACCATCTTCATTAATTACAAGCCAACCACTTTCACCTCAGACAGAGGAAAACTCATTAAAGATGACCATTTCTCTTCCACCCTACCAGGACTCAGCAAGAGTTTGAACCTGGGAGTCAGTGCAGAGCTGGTCACTGGCTGGAAGTGTGGCCTGATATTGCGAAGAGTGGCAGTACCCACAATTAATTGTAACTTTAGATTTCCAAAATGCAATTTAGAACTAAATGAGTATCAGATGTCTTAGAGAGTGATGGTGGTTTTAAAGATTTCTCCTACGTCTGGGTTAACTCGGACAAGACAAGCTCTCATGTATGATGTTATTTATTATTATTGATTATCTTATTTTATTACTATTGACAGAGGAGGGCTAAAAGTTACAACATTTTAATTAATAATAATAATAATAAAATTATACAAAAAATATGAATCCCAAATAGCAAGTATTGGAGTGAATTAACAACTTGGATTAAATTGTTAGAAGGACTGCAAAATATGTAGTAGTAAATGTTTATTGATAAAAAGGAGAAAAATTATCCATGTATCTAAAATCATAAAATGCACAGAAAATATCAAATACGAATTTGATTTAACCAATAATGCAGGTCTCCAAATGACTTATTGTCAGAAAGAATAAAACATTTCTTTTACTTTTCTCGTTGTGTGTCTCTATTATCTGTTCTTATTCATAGTATCTTGCAGTCAAATATAATTTCAAAACATATTTTGGAAGAATGTGCAAAATCATTAGGCGTTTGCAGTACTTCTCAAATTTAGTCTTTTTTTTTTAATCTGTTAATTACTTAAATACAGTCTTCAACAATATGATTATTCAAATAGGTATTTAGTCATCGTTATGTAAAATAAAACCATAATAATATTAGACGTTTTTTCATCTTTGTTTTAAAAGATGCAGTTTGTCATGAAGAGGAAGAAAAAAATATTTTTCTTGCCTGACTGCAAAATCTTTATTATCCCACAAGTTGAAAACCCCAAGCCAGTAACCTGAAGTCTCTTACACAGTGACACAGTTATGAGTCACATGCATTAAATGCCTGTGTGATGAGATGTTTGCAGCATATCTGTAAAATATCTGGGAACTGTTTATCCAAATACAGGAGCACTGAGATACATAATTACTCAAGGCAGATACATATGTGAGAGGTGATGACCCTGGTGATGGATAAATCACAGAATACATTTACTCATTTACTTATTGTAGTTCATACAAGCAAACACAATTTACACTCTTCAAAAGTTGTCCAATAAAATACTCACACTCACATTAAAAAGTTCACATATTAGAAGATGATAAACTGACACAAATGAGGGTTTAAAATAATAACAACCTTCTGAAAGTCTTATTTGTAAATACAAATGTATTTTAGTTGATTAAAAATAATTATTGAATAAATGTGTAATTAATTTAATTAATTATAATAACATTTATTATTAATAATTCAAAATAAACAAAAAATAAAAAGTCTTTGTGTAATCAATATTTCTGAAAACTGTTGTCCTACTTTGACATTTCATCTAATTTATTAACAGTGACTTTTAGGCCAATAGCTGAGTCATTTAAAAGTTTCAGCATGTTATGACTTTTAGAGTGATGACATACAAAATCACAACTAAAAATAAAGAGCAGAAATCTTAAAAATGTTTGGTTTTTCAAAAAGTGCAACATAAAAGCTGAAGCTTTAATGAGCTTGAATTAAATGTATTAAACAGATGAAATCTAAACAGAATGACTGGAATAAAATTGAAATTAAAATAAGCTGTCAATTTATAGGCCCCATAAACTCTTAAAAAGAAATGTTTCAAGAGGATGTTTTTCGCAGCGATTCAATATAAGAACCATTCTGGGTTCCACAAATAACCTTTCAGTAAACAGTTCTTACAAGAATAATTTTTCTTAATGTGAAATTGTGAATTATATTTTAATAATCTTTTTCCACTATAAAGAACCTTATGTGGAATGGAAAGCTCCAATAAAGAACCTTTATTTTTAAAAGTGTACTATTAAAATGTCATGCTTTTTGCCCTTAATAAATATATTAAAATTTAGACTTATTGATAAACGATGGCTTATCTTATTCAAACATTTCAAAGCAATGTCACAAAGAAGCAAGAACAGAATAACAGTGATATTTCAAGCAGTTTCTCACCCTGATTCCTGGAGCTGGGCTGGCTGTCCATGCAGCTGGAGAGGTAAGGACCATTGCTGAACATCCTGGGTTGGCTGGGTGGAGGCTGGCTGGGTGTAGGGGCCCCGAAGGCTCCGTACCTGCAGGCCCCAGTGCCAGTGAACTGTCCGGAGAAGTGCAGGGTGAAGGCGCTCAGCCCACAGTGAGGGTCTTCATGGGGGTCAGCCGTACCCCAGCTGGGCTCCTGCTTGATAAAGGAGTGCTGGGCCAGCGAGCTGTAGGGAGAGCCAGTGTGAAAGTCCAGCATTGGAGCCCACTGTGGGGTGCTGCTCACGGGCAGGGCGCAGTTACCATTCCCCCCGGGCAGCGGGGGCACGGGAGGGAGAAGAGTGTTGAGGTCACGTACATCAGAACCCATTTTTGGCTACTTACAAAACAGGCCCAGCTGAGAAGACGTTCGAGTTCGGTGCTAAATTCCAAAGTCAAGGTGTCATTGCTGAGTCAAGATGGGTTCGTTTTCAACCAGAATAGTCCATGTCACAATGGGAGAAAGCAAACGGGGGCTCGGTGGGGAGGTCCCAGCAGGGGCGAGTTCTCGCAGGCTCTGTGAATGGAGTGAGGAGAAAAGAAGAGATGTTCCTCCTTTCTTGCGTGTCTGTTTTCTTTGGAGGCCCAGGAGCTCACATACAACCACTCTGAGGAGTCGGGAGGAGGAGGAGGAGCCACGGCTACTGAGGATGAGGAAAGATGAGCATAACACTTCATTCATTTACTTCTCCCTGTACAATACTCCTCCCTGTATACTCATACAGCATGTCTCAATAAACTGTGTTTGTGGGAGTTGGGTGGATGGATAACAATGATTCAGAGACTGGCTTTTTATGAGCTTTGAAACACATTTTAGCAGACACTGTAAAAGTGTTAATAAATGCACTTCAGATTGTGGCTTCTGGTGTAGGCTACAGTATGCAGATTCGAAGGACTGTGTGAGGTGGCTATTTAAGAGGGGGAAATACATTGAAATTCCGTTTTGAATTGGAATTTAAAATTTGAATTGGTTTGTGAAAGGCCAGGCTGTTAGTTTTAATAATTGTTCTAATCCTATGCTTTGGTTAAATAGTCTTTAATTTAGTTATTTTGAGGCGCCTGACCTTGCGACACGCTTTATCATTAACATCCATCAAACTTAATGTTTTTTTTTACTCTCTCTCTCTCTCTCTCTCTCTCTCCCGTTCAGACGGCATAATATGCATTAAACAAATGCGGCTGACCTTTTATAATTTAGGGCATTTTATTAAACTGTTTAAGAGCATTATATGGCCGTAAGAAATTCATGCCAATGAAGGCGAAATTATATATTGTCTAAGTGTAACAAAATCTTTAAGATTTGTTACAAAATATTTAAGAGAACGGAAATCGTTCATTATTAAACGGTGTGTTATTGTTTGTCACGTTTTTCATTTATGGCAGACCGAAAAAACTTAAAATAGATCACTGACTCCGCAACTTCTTTTTAAAACTTTTAAACGAGGATAATACAATAACAATATAATAGTAATAGTAATAATAATAATAATAATAATAATAATAATAAATGCCCAATCAATTATTGGTATTTAATATGTTTAAAAAAAAAAACCAATCGGCCGTGTCAGCCCTTTTTTTCCTCCCAAAATAAAAATCAGTTTCATGACAATTTTATGCAATGTGTCTTCATTTTAAAATGAACTTAGGCTTAATATGCAGCAATGAAAATAAACCGTACAGAAGATAGGCCTAGTTATTTCTTATTTTTAAATCGGTAGTTTTTTTAAATTATTAATATTTCATAGTTGTTTTTTATTTAAATTATTCTTTGATTTATTTATTAAGCTCCATTATTCATAATGTTTCTCATTACCTAATATTTATGAAAAGCGCCGCATAATTCAATTAAACTACTTGCTTAATGATGATTCAACTCGCTCCAAGTCAGGAAAATAACCTTGAGGATCCATAACAACTGTGTTTAAGTGCAGGGCGATTTTTGTTTAAATAAAAGTTTCTTATCATTATCAAGTGAGAAACTCTGCAGGTGCTCACGTTCACCTGAACTTCCGAACTGTTAAATAATTTAACAGTCAAATACAAAAGGAATGAGTCACGTTCTTTTTATTACAAAAAAATGTGAAGTTAGAATTGCACATTTTAAATGTAAGCCGTCGGTCGTTATGCAAAGCAATGAAGGGGGTTTGATTGATCGAATCAGAAAGAAATTCCACGCAGGCAACGTCAGTTAAAGTGCATGTACAAATGAAACGGTTTTGTCTTACAATTGGTGACCATCAAGTGCAGGACGATGAAAGGCCGATGAAAAGTACGCGATGTTGCGATGAGGACATGAGGAGGGAAGAGTCAATTATAACACTGCACAATCTGCCGTGAGGAAGAGAGGACTTACACACCCCTACACACACTCCCTCAGCAAGGGCTGAGTTCCTGCTTAACCTCTGGCTCACTGTCTGGAAGAGACTAATATTACTGGAGTCCAGCCTGAGATGGACCTCATCTGGAAGTCCTCATACCTTCAGGTTGGAGATGTGAAAACAAACGAATCCTGTATTATATTGTTAGCACTTAGTCAATTTTTAGCTTGAACTTTTAAGCAGGGCCCATGGACATTCATAACCATTTTAGTCCCACAGTGGTTTGAAAAATATGGTGTGACACAACACACGCTGACATCCAGACGCTTTTATGGACCAAGATGAAACAATATAATGATGTATTAATAGAAGTATGGATAATTATTGTAAAATACTGGCAATCAGACTACATTTATCTGTAGAAGAAGTTGGGGTGATAATCAAATAGGTGGACGAAGTGCATAAATAGGTTAAAGTACAGACCTTAATATGAATTATTACTCCTGTAAAGGTAGGCTATACGTACTTTTAAGTGGGCTACAAGTAAAAAAGCTTAATTTTATTGTACTTAAATATCAATAGTAAATATAGTACAGAGCGATGGCCCATCATTTATTATTATTCTTTTTTTTGCAATTGTATAGGCTCTATCCTACTGATCAAAATACATATTTGGAGATACACAGACAGAATAAAGCTTATGGAGGTTTGAACACTTACTTTTCGCGCCATAAGTTCAATAGGCTACTAAATAAACTCGATCCCTGAGGATGAAATTTCTTCCGGTTTCTTCAGTTTGAAATAGAGATAGTTGCAACCAAATAATGAAACTTGTTTTTGAATATAAATAAATATAAAATAAATTTTGATTGAAAAAAATACCCTAAATTGTTTATTCTGCCTATCAGTGAGTCTGTTGTTCATTTTACAGACATATTTGATTCCTTGAGGAAAATGTTGGCTGGTTTATTTCATCACAGGGGGCAGCTGTTAGCGTCCTTGAAAGTTTCTTTTGTTTCGATGTGTGAATACTTTAAAGGTTATTTATTTTTTCTGTTTCTAGTCTTGCCATCTGTTTTGCTTTCATAGCAACAGTTGCACACAAACATTACCAGACAACACTATATTGCAAATCTAAGAGGTCACTGTTGCTATAAACTTTACACTGTGAGGAACAGAAAAAAAAATCAATAGTCATTTAGTCTATCACAACATGAATAATGTACTTCATTACACATAAACAATCGCTTCCTCCACTTAAGTCTCCCTCCATTTTGTTCATCAAAAATGTCTTCAAATGAGTCAGCGATGGTGATATTCAGTCACTACGATCTCAGAAGTTTTCAAGAGGTCACAAAAACTGCTGGATTTGCATCACATTAC
Source organism: Sinocyclocheilus anshuiensis (assembly GCF_001515605.1). Classification (NCBI taxonomy): domain Eukaryota; kingdom Metazoa; phylum Chordata; class Actinopteri; order Cypriniformes; family Cyprinidae; genus Sinocyclocheilus; species Sinocyclocheilus anshuiensis. The sequence goes on along the minus strand of NW_015555804.1, from coordinate 60,478 downwards.
GCTGCCAGATTTGTACAAGAAGGCCATCCCTTAACCAATTAACCGAGATCCGTCTTTATTTGTCAAACGTTTAGGCCTCAGTGTAGCCGGAAGCGTTGGCCAAGGAGCAGGACGTGGCTAAGCAGAGGCAGTTCTCATTAAATTGATGAGCTGAAATCTGGTCCTACTTCACCATCTGGAATTGTAGTCTGGGGTTCTGCTGAAAGCTGCTGACCCAGGATTCAACTCTTCAACTCAGGGAAGAGGAGAGCGAGGAAAAGAAAAAGTCTGTCATGTCAGCAGAAGTCACTGTGTCAAAGTCCTTTATCTTGTCATCAAGCTGAAGAGCTTTGGAATAACGGCTTGGATTAAACTAGCACTTTGGCAGCACCAAGAGGAAGAGATCCAAAGTAAAGGGTAGATGGAAGTTACCAATCTAGTCCCATGTACACATCATTCCTAATAAGTTGATCATTTGTGTTGTTTTTTTACTTTGTTACTGTACTATAAAGGGATAGTTCACACACACACACACACACATATATATATATATATATATATATATGCAGTATACAGTTATATATAGTTAATTTTTTTCTCTATTTTATATTTTTCATTTCATAAAAAGTCAAACACATTGTCATTCATTATTTTGAAGTAAAGCAACGGAGGCCATGTCGGAACGCGATAGCAATTTCATTTGTAAGTGAATTATTCTTTCGAACTGATTCTGTTGAATCAGTTCACAATAATCGATTCATGCTCGAATTGGGCTGATACGGTTGCGGCTGTTCTCGAGACAGCAACTCACTGATTCAATGATCCGTTCGGAGCGAGTATCCAGTTATCAACTCAGCCGAATTGTTTGGGTCAGATTCAAAATGAGCCAAGAACCTATAAAAGCCATATTCAATGTGTTTAGGACCCCCTGCCATTTTTAGAAATATAATTGAGTTCTGTGTTCTTGGCACTAACATGTTGTTGAAACTGAAATGGTGAAAGAATACCTGTGACACACAAGCTAGATGAAAAATGTAATAATTTCTGGCTTCAATTAGGCCGAATGCAGCACTGAGAAAATAATGAGTTTTAGTTAGCACTATAGGTCTCACCTCATCTTCTTTGCTGAACTCCCTTGTTCACACACACACAACACCCACTCTTTGCTATTTCTGCTGAGAAAAAAGACCATAGGTTTTTCTGGGCTCCCCCGAGGGGTCGGAGAAATTCTGTAGATGTCTAATGCTGCATTTCTGAAACAACAGCAGAGAAAAAGAATGGCTCCCCTGGCCATTCAAATGCATTTTTCCACTTAACAAACAACAAATTATCTTAAAATAAAACCTAGCCGACTTTTACCCAAGTGCTCCACGGGCTCAAGAAAAACACAGCGGTCCAAGTGACCCTGAAAATATTTTGTTTTTCTAAAGCTCACTATTGCATCAAAGAGATCTGACTTCAAGGTAGAACCTCTACCGACTTCATTTGTACAGCAGACTAATTGATAGCCCCAGATGATTTCCACTCGTTTGATGAATCTCTCTTGGAGTCCTCAGAGAGCATTTAAAGGAAATGAGAAATGTTACTGCTCACCCATGACAAAGGACACCAAAGTTTGAGTATGCTTGTGGAGTCTTGAGCTAACAGATTCCACTTGAAGAGGCGATTTATTGTAAACATGAGAAGACTTGTGATTAAAGTCATAAGTAATGAAACGGACAGGTCCGAAGACCATGGACAACAAATGTAACGGATGTCAACGCTGACAGAGAACACACTGTCTTTGTCAAATAAATAAAAGCTCTGTTAGCCACAGATGTGTGGTGAAATGAATCATCGTCCTTCTTATCAGCAAGGGGCTTTGGCGAAATGCTACGTTACATCTCTGGACGTGAATTTTCCCTTGTCTGCTTCAAAACAATGCCCCACTGTTCATGCCGATTTTTCTCACACTCACAAACATGCAGGTTCAACATGATTGGTCAGTGTATCTGATGTTAGAAATTCCTTTTGATACAAAAAGTGTGTCCTAGACGGACAGGGAGGATGGTGAAGTGACTGATATTGAGGGTGAAAATTAAGAGCGTTTTTGTTTGGCGGCTAAAAACAAGGCCTCGGTCACTCCCATAACTTTTATCTGCTGATACCGGGGTCCGTTCACAACAGTGCGGTTGGCTGACCCAAACGCCACGTGCAGAGTACCAGAAACACTGTTGCACAGGTGGCTCAGGGAGGTTCAGTAAAGCTCTTTTTGTGGCAGATTATCACAGAAAATACAGTTTCAATACAAGTACGCAGGGCCAGGCAGGAAACATTAAAACAGACTGCTTCAAAAGTATGGCCACAAGATATTATGCTTTAACATTAAGCTATACCAGAAAAGCACCATTTACATTCAATCACACTGAATTTGCATAATAATCCACAAGCACTCCCACCTGAAAAAGTACTTCAGACCTATTTAGAATTCAAAACTAAACAAGTTTGTACTGATAAATTCATGTAAAGCTTTTACAACAATATGAGCGTCACATGTATACTTTTAAACCCTCAGAAATAGTGATAAATAATGGATATATAGTATATCCATTATTTATTTATCCGCTATTTATTTATTTTAACCAGGGACAGTCCACTATATATATATATATATATATATATATATATATATATATATATATATATATATATATATATATATATATATATATATATATATATATATATATATATATATATATATATATATATATATATATATATATATATATATATATATATATATATATATATATATATTGGGGAAATCATAACTCTTAATATGGCTGCTGTAGTCCCACTTTACAGGTCAAAAAGCCAATCAACTGTCTGTTTACAATGAAAAAAATGGTGTAGGATTTATAAGTAGGATTTGTAACAATTTTCACTCAGGAATTGCATGTAAAATTCACATTTACAATTTGATAATTGCAAAGAAACAGCAAGTAACATTGAATTACACACAGAGTTTTGAAGTAGAAGACTGAAATAGTATTTTCTTGTAAAACGACTTCTTGTAAAACTTTGAAAAATATTTTTTTACAGTGTATGCACATTTGCTCAACCAGCATGAAATATGTAGATTTCTAGTGTAATATGAGCTTATGAAGTGCAATATATGATTCTATGAATGTCTGATTTTAATTCCTTAACTGAAATGTAATTTTGACAATGTTACACAGATTTCGGTCTTTTCCACACTCAAGTAGATAGAAACTGTACATGCATGACTGGAAATAGTGTTAAGATGGCCAGAACTTTGTTTTACTAAAGTTATAGACTTTTTGAGACAGTGCCAGTTTATTTATTTTTTTTGTGACCAGTCTGGTTCTTTTCAAACAAAATGTCAAGTGATACCAAATATAATGAAAATAAATTCTAATACTTAAAAATGAATCTTGTTAAAACTCTTCATTTTTAAGCATAGTTTGCATTTTCAGGGCAAAAATAGCTCCGGAACTTGGCCTTGTTGGTGCTACACACAGCATAAGGCGTTAGGAGATGCTGTTAAAATAACATGCAGGTGGTTGTGGATTTGTGGTGAACTTCCGATAAGGCAAAGGCCGAGAATCGTCTGAGATCCGCTGAGGTATTTAAAACACTGGCTTGCCTTCAAAAAGTCAGAACGCAGAGAAATTCAGCATTTAAACGGATGCGGGAAAGCGTCCAACGTTACCTAAACAGAGAGAGGGTATCAGCCGGAGTGGTACCGCCAGCTGCAAGGCCATTAATTCATTCAATTTGGTATGCTCACACTGAAACAACCTTGAACATGTGGAAAGAGAAAATAAAAACATCAAACATCTGATTTAATTAGAACTCTGAGGGGTTTTAACAAATGCAACATCCCCTCTGATTTACATGTCATCCTGTCAAAGCACCGTTATATATTGCTCTTATACATTATGTGCTATACATACTATTGTTCTAAATGCAGGGTGATAGTTTTGGATGGGAGACATCGTGAAGTCTTTTGCTCTACAAATAGCACACAATGGAACACTTATGAAGAAAAGGCTCCTTGTTTAATAAAAGCTGATAGGTCTATATCCTAAGCACACACTATCAATCTCTGGAGATGAAATTTTTCAGTCTCCACTTAAGTTTATGGGGAGAGAAAACTTTACAGAGGCTGGCCGGGCTCCAGGAAAGAGTAGAAATTATGTCGGGACATTTCTTCAAAGATAGTATCTTGAGTGCCACGGCATCAGTTTAGTACGAATCGAATAACACATCTACAAATCACTACAAAGTGCTTATCTTGAGCCAAATCATGAGCACAGAACTGAGCAACAAGTCAACGTTGTTGCACAAAAGGGATCAGATCTGGAAATAATAAATGCTGAGGATGGATTGGTTTTGATAAAAAGTCAACAGCGCATGTAGATACACCAGCACAAGTACACAAGGTTGTTGTGGTTGCAGATACAGGCTCTTGTTTTGCTTGCAGTCACCATTGTGATGTTTTTGGATCCATGACTCAGCTAGATAGCGATGTCGCTCTGTAGTTTGTTTGTGTACTGGTTGTTTTCGGTGGTAGGGCATGTCGTGGAGTACGTGCTACTGTCTAAGCGTTATTTGAGGAGACATTCTGTCCTGTATCTTCAAGTCCACAAGACGTAACCCATTTTTATGGTTCAGCAATTAAAAATGCTAGTTTGGCATGTAGACGCTAGCAAATCCTTTCATGCCAAATCATTTGGCAACAGACTTACAAGAGTACAGTTACTTGAAGAGAGATGTCTCTGACTGCGTACGGGTTCATGGGCTGGTCAGGACGAGGGGCTTTCCGCAGGAAAGACTGTTTTCAGTGTTATCATTTTGCTCAAGACTTGCACTCCAATTAGCAATGAAAACATCAGCATTCATAACAACACATAATTTGTTAGATCACTCAAATATTTTGTGATGTCCGCAAATTATTTAAAATTTGCTAATTATGATTCAAATAATTTTTTTTTCCTCCCACAATGGCAGCGCTTTGTTGTGGCAATCACCATTGTATATCTAACAGTTGCGACTTTTTTTCTAAGCAATTTCAAATTTCTATGTTCCAATTGCAACTTTGTCTCAATTATGTCTTTCACAACTACGAATCATTTTATTCATCTCGTAATTGCGTCTTCACTTTTTTATTTTTATTTCACAATTGAGGTTTTATCTCTCAATTGTCACTTCATTTGTATCAATTGCGACTTTCTCATAATTTCTACTTTAAATCCCACAATTGTTTCTTCTTTTCTCAGAATTGGGACTATAACTCACACTTTGACATTATATCTTGCAGTTGTGACTTTCTCACAGTTGCGACTTCTCAGAATTGTGACTTTTTATTTCACAATTGAGGCTTTATCTCGCAATTGTGACTTCATTTCTATCGATTGCGATTTTCTCATAATTTCTACTTGAAATCTCACAATTGTGACTGTCAGAAATGCGACTTTATAACTCACAATTTGACAAATCTTGCAGTTATGACTCTCACAATTGTGACCTTATAACTCACAATCTGACATTATATCTTGCAGTTATGACTTCAACTCACAGTTGCAGCTTTATATTATGCATTTGTGACTTTATATTGCACATCGTGGCTTCATTTATGATCTTAAACCTAATTTTGTAATTACCTTTTTTATTTTTTACTCTGAGGCAGAAACAGGGTTCCATAATAAGAAATGTCCCCTCAAATCTAACCAACGTATTCGTTTTCTCTTAGCAGGGTGAGCGAGTCAGTGAAAGCACACTATATAAACACTCCTCAGGGACCAGAGAGTGATCCATCATTGTGCACTGCCATTGTAATGCTTCTAAGACTGATTAAGTCAAAGCCAGCTAAATCATCTGAATTCCTGCTGTGCTGTGGCCCTTGCTTTCTAGATTAAGATGAAAAGGCCTGCACATTCCTCAATTGATAATTAATGATGCAACTGTAATCCATTTCTGACAGTTGCGTAAGAGCTCATTAGCCATTTACCTTCAATAAAACACATTTGGATGAACACAGTCTTTATTAAAAGCCTATAGCCTGAATGACGCATCAACTGTTTACTTTTAGTTAAAGAGCATGCGAAAGGTGAACGTCCTCACTGTGGTCCAAAGACACAGTCTGGGTTCGAGGAAGTCGTAAAATATATTTGTAAATCCAATAAGGGTGATAACCAAAAATAGAAAGTCCGCTTGTGGCTTCCGATTTTGTTTAGGAATGATCTAAAATTGGAGCCAGTGGCACCAATAAGGCAGAATGGTACAGATCTGAATCTAATGACCTCTGAGCTCATTTTTCCTGTAATCGGACAGGTCATAAGGTTGCACTAGTGCTCATTAATCTAGCAGTAGGGGATAAATACACATCTCTATTTCCCGCTGAATATCTGACAGACTGATTTACAGATTATATTGTGCTAAACTCATAGAAACAAAAAACATTCCTTCATATTCAAGTCATGCCCTTTTTTTGTCTTTAAGGGGGAGTTTGGTTATTAGAAAAGTAAACAAGATATCCAACATGTCGAATGCCAAATGCCAAAAAAGCTTTCTTTGGGAACAAATCAGTTCTTATTATTTGACAAAGGAGCTGCCACACAAACACAAACACTGTGTTTTGTAAACCCACTGAGCTCAGCCAAATCTGAGATATGTGTAAAAATGTGAATATATTGTTAGCATGATGTCTAATAAATTAATAGGCAAGTGAAAACTAGTGTCTTATGCCTCTAAAATCCCAATTAAAAAATGGATAAATATTGGAACGCAAATTAAACATCATTTTATGTATCGTACCATCAAGATGGTTTAATTATAAATTGAAAAATATTAAATTGAAAATAAAAAATATTATAAAATGCTAAATAAAAGGGTGTGTTAAAAAAATGCACAGGATATACCATTCATGCCTTATACAGTATGTAAGAAAGAGCAATTGAGAAGCTTAGCTCATCACTGAGGAGCAGTTAAGGGTCGCTGACTGAACGTAATGGTGCACATCATTGAAGCCTCACTGAGGGGGAGGTTCTTCGTATCTATTTTCTCATTGGGTTACAGAAACACTCTGCCACTTAAATATCAAAAGCAAAATGAGTGAAACAAAAACGCCTGAAGCATTAGGCCATGAATAAATGTTGACAAAGGTAAAAATCCAAACTGTTTGCGTTTACAGACA
>NW_015555804.1:51173-53061 GCF_001515605.1 Sinocyclocheilus anshuiensis | reverse complement strand
GATTACTTATATAATACCGTTCAAAAGTTTGGGGTCAATACGATTTTTGAAAGTTTTTTTTTTTTTTATTAATGCTTTTATTCAGCAAGGACACATTCAATTTTAAAACTTTCTATTTAGCATAGAATTCAGATTTTTTTTTTTTAAATCATGTTTCCTACAAAAATATTATGCGGCACAAATGTTTTTAACATGTTATGTTAATATTAATATGTTAACATGTTAATATTTTTAACAAAAAAGGTTTCTTTAGCATCGAGTCAGCATATTAGAATGATTTCCGAAGGATCATGTGACACTATTCAGCTTTGCCATCAAATTCATAAATTACATTTTAAAATATATTAAAGTAGAAAACGGTTATTTTAAATTGTAATAATATTTCACATTATTACTGTTTTACTGTATTCCTGATCAAATCAATAAATAAATAAATCCTAACAACCTCAAACTTTTTTCCTCCTATTAAATTGAGGATATCAAATAAGACTACCAAAATAGAATATTTAGATTTATAATCTAAATAAGCATGTGTGTGTATAAAATATGTAATATTTTATATAATATTTAAATAAGCATACTGAGAATTTTTTTTAAGTGCAAATACTGAATACTGAAATCTTTCCTTTAAGTTTCTCTCTCTACACCTAACTCGACTGTGAAGTTTAAACTGATAAACTTTACATGCACATAACTTTTATGAGTTTTCTGAGTGTAGTACTTCAACCAGGAAGACCCTTGCAATACCCTTTAAAAGTAAGTAACCAAATACGTTTGTTGCTTAATGGATCTCAACGTGTCATTCGCTAGTTCTGATTTAGCACGAGGGGCGACCATGTCGAAGAGGAGGCCGGACTGGGAGTAGAGACCAGGGGAATGCAAGTTTTACAAGATCCCCTGGAGTGAAGAAGCGCTCTCCATCATCTGGTTGTGACATCCCACTGAGTAAGACTTATGGGCTGACACCTGAATAGGGACACGGCTAATGCAGGACGGCATGTGGGTTAAGATAGGGCTCCTGATCCCCCCCCCCCACCAACCATCACAGCCGAAATGGTTCATCCTTTAAGAGGTGCACATTGCCGGCTGAACTGATATATAGGTGGGGATGACATACTCCACGTATGGGGAGTACCATGTACCCATGTGATCACGTCTTACCTCTTCAGAATTAAAACCGTATGGGCCTGCCATGGTGGTCCTTGAGGGGTATAATTCAATCAAAACTGCCGTCCGCTGAGCATTCCTATTTCTCACTGGATTCGTAGTACGCCGAGAAGATTAACAACTGGTTGAAAGAGAGAGGAACAGTCAGAACTTGTGCTTTTGGGCTAATTTAAGGCCATATAAATAATGTGGATGGTGAACTTTAAACTGTGCTGACCTTTGACAGTAGTGGGCAGGCTGGGATTATCTTCTCGTCTCTCAATGTGAGGTAAAATGAGAAGGCCAGAGCGGAGGTGATTCACAGCTATAGAGGGAGAACAAGAGTGCACTGCCTTTTGAAAAAAAAGGAGGGTTGGGGGGTTGAAAAGAGACGTTATTGTAATTATTCATCCACGTGCCTGGTTTGCTGCACACTTTTGATTCCCAAAAGAATCATTCTAATGAGTCAGTTCTTTTTAGTAAATTAAACAACTGCAGCACAATCTGTCAGATCCCCCATTGAGCCCAAGGAGGGCTCCTGTTTCCCCGTTAAGCCCAGGGAAGGCTCCTGTTTCCGATGTCAGCCCAGGAAGGGCTCCTGTTCCCCCGTTAAGCCCTGGGAGGGCTCCAGATCCCCCATTGAGCCCAAGGAGGGCTCCTGTTTCCCCGTTAAGCCCAGGGAAGGCTCCTGTTTCCGATGTCAGCCCAGGAAGGGCTCCTGTTCCCCCGTTAAGCCCAGGGA
>NW_015555804.1:46773-50843 GCF_001515605.1 Sinocyclocheilus anshuiensis | reverse complement strand
TTCCGTGTTTTGTGGTTGTTTTCCTCATGTGCCTTCCTTTCCCATGTTTAATTTGTCCCAGGTGTTTCCCTTGATTTTTTCATTGCTCCCAGGTGTGTCTCGTCGTCCCCTCCTCCTGTGTATAAAAAGTGTTCCCAGTCCCAAGTTCTCGGTCCGCTGTTAAACGTCTTCCTGAGTTCGTCTCCCTTGGTTCCTGAAAATAAAGTCTTGGTAAAGTATTCTCCAGCGTCTCCTCGTTCCTCGTGTGTGTGCATCGTGACACAATCAGTTTAGTCTGATTCCCAAACAAATGATTCAAATTAAGACGATTCTTTAAGTGAATCAAAAACATACTGCGCAGTCAGTGCACTCTGATTCCCAGACGTATTGTATTTATGACAATTAAGTTATGAGCAGGTTTTTTTTTAATGAATCAATGTGCAACCAGTGTAGGCTAATTTCTTAATGATTGTAATGAGTCAGTTCTTTTTAGTGAATTAAACAAATACAGTGAAACCAGTGTAATCAAAGCGCTGAACTATTATATAATTATTCTAAAGAGTTGGTTCTTTCTGTGATTTAAACAAATACAATGCAACCAGACAACTCCTGAACAAAATATTCTAAAAGAGTTGGCACTTTTTAGTGAATTTAACAAGTACAGCGCAATCAGCTTAGTTTGATTCCCAAACAAATGATTCAAATTAAGTTGATTCTTTAAGTGAATCAAAAACGTACTGTGCAGCCAGTGCACTTTGATTCTCAGACATATTTTATGTATGACTCTTAAGTTATGAGCAGGTTATTTTTAATGAATCAATGTGCAACCAGTGTAGGCTGATTTCTTAATGATTCTAATGAGTCAGTTCGTTTTAGTGAATTCAACAAATACAGTGAAACCAGTGTAGTTTGATTCCCAAACTAATGATTAAATTTAGTCGCACCTCATAATTCGGCAATGGAATGCATTTTTTCCCCAAATATTTATCCCTGAAAAGTACTAAATTAATAAAATAAAATAAATAAATAGTTAACGGAACTGTTCCGAAATGAAAATCATGAAGAGGAACTGGACGCAGCACGCAGTATAATTACTCAATCCATTTTAAGCAAAGCACAGTGACCTAAACTCATAGCATCAACAACTCTCATAAACAGAAGTGGGCTTGTCTGTGCTGAATGTTATTCTAAAGGTAAAGGAACACGCAGCAGCCTAGCAGTGCGCACACAGACGGATCAGGCTAATTTGCTGTGGCAGTCAGGACACGGTGATGGAATGTGAATGTCAGCAGGCTCTGTATTTACACACGATATAAAACCGACTAGTAATTAACACTAGGGCCCTCCCGCGCTCAAGTGTAATTGACTGTTTCAAAGGACTGCCACTTCATAATCCAGTGTGTGTATTAAGATTACGCTCTCCATATTGCCCACTCCCTCTAGGGATAAGGGTCAATACTGCTGGCACAGTGGCTGGAACACATAAGACTTCTTTATGAGGACATTAACATTTTGACATATTAATAATGAGTAAGTGTATTAAGGTGAACCTCTGAGGGACCTTGTGCTTTCATCAGGAGGTGCACATTTGCTTTCTGCTGGATGATTTTAGTACCAAGTGAACTGTTTTTGTAAGGCTCTTAAAAGTGCTTATTTTGAGAAACTAATTTGGTTTATTTTCCTAAAATATAGCCTATTAAATATTACCGCATGGGCTAGCATAAGTAGCATTACATCATAAACCAGGTTAATGCTGTAAAAACAAATTCAAGAAAAAAAAAAAGTGAACAATTAAGATCTAATGATGACATTTTAAGTTTTTTTTTAAAGAAAAAAAGCTGTAAAAATATACTCTTGCGGCTCAACCCAAGTATCCACTTTCATTGTGATCAGTATCGCCATATGCAACACATTTTGTCATCTGTATTGCCCTAACATGTGTCCACAAGGTGCCCACAGCCTATTTACCAAGGACATAAACTTAATGGGAGACTCATTTGCATTTGTTAATTTGGCTTGATATGTGCTAATTGATTCTTCTTACTTGTGCGTTTTAATTATCCCAAGTTATAGTTGGCCACAGTTTGTGTATCAAATGTAAATTAGCAATGTTTGGCCATTAAATGCCCTCTGAGGAATGAACACGCTAGTCTGGGAGTAATGAGTGTTAATTAGCTTGTGCAGCGTAATTAACAGGTTTTATGTGTATCACTTACCTTGTTTAGCAATAGGTTAACATGATGCAGCAGATGCAAACATTTGACTCTTTTAAGAAAGTCTGCAAAAAATAGAAGTAGCTTGAAATGTTGAACATTTATTTAGCTAAGTTATTTGGAAATATAGTAAGCAATTAACACAGATATCATATTTACTGTATCTATACTCACATGGAGGGTTAGAAACATATCTAAGCAAACACATTTGAAACTGTGAGTACTGTACCAACATTACGAATGCATGCATTTCCAGAGCATATCAATCAGTTTTGAGTCTTTTTTTTTTTTCAACCTTCAGATGACACAAATTCCTCAATTTTCACAATTTGGGCCATTATGTCAGATTGTTTTCATTCTTCTTTTCCCTCAGAACTAGATGCCATAGGTCGGGTTGGTTTCTCCAGGCTCTGGAGTTTGGGAGGAGGAACGGTACGAGTGGAGTTTTGTCGCAGCCCATTACCCACAGAAGAAGAGGTTGGACTGCCACTCAGAGTCGAGTTGTAGGAGATAAGAACTTGATTCTCCTGCGGGAAAATAAAATGGGTAATAAAAGCACCATGATGACACTCTACCTTGATTTAATTCTGATGGAAGTATTTATGGAAATGAAAAGTGAAATCCACCAGATTTTGTATTCACTGAGTAAAAAAAAAAAGGACAAATTTTCGAATTAATTAATCAATTTAAATAGTTTAAAAATTACTGACACTTCTGCAGTGAGTAGGTGCCATTAGAATTAGAGGTCAAACAGCTGATAAAAGCATCACAATAATCCAGAAGTAATCCACACGAATCCAGTCCATTAATTAACGCCTTGTGATGCGAAAAGCTGCGTGTTTGCAAGAAACAAATCCATCATTAATGCATTTTAACCCATTTACTGCAGAGGATCCATTGGTGAGCAAGCGATGTGATGCAAAATTTCTCCAAATCTGTTCTGATGGGGAAACAAACTCTTTTACATGTGTTATGGCCTGAGGGTGAGTATTTTTTCAACAAATTTTAATTTTTTGGCTGAACTATTCCATTACAGGCTGTTTCTCACAAGAAATTCTTTGATGTATTTTTTCACATAATTTTTTTAAATAATATTTTTCACAACTTTATTTTGCTTTCAGATCAAATGGTAATCCTTGTTGACAAAACTTGACTTAACATTTAAAAAAAAATAATTTCGATTGATTTCAGTTGAGTAATCCAGCAAAAAAACTGTTGAAACCAGATATTACCATGTTATTGAAAACAACAGCCTTGAAAACGATCTCTGGTTTATTCCATAGTAGCCTCTTAGCTCCCTTTAGAGTTGGGTTGCATCTCTGTGATTTATACCCAGAGACTTTTGTCCTGCTGTTTTCTATCAATATTTAATTGAGAAAAATGCTGCCATTTCACCCTGCTGAAATACTTCTGGGAATGGAAGTTGTCTTTAGGCACTCAGCGTGTGCTGGAGCGCATGCCTCTTACGTTAACTCACTAGATTCTTTACTGGCCTGTGTGGAAACGTACTTTCTCTGTTAACATTTCGGAAAAAGACTGCTTGATAGGATTCCACTCTCCTTGACAGTCGCTCTTTTGGTGGGGACGCTTGCTTAGGGTTTCCAGATTGTCAGGAGTCTTCATTATGGCTGTGAAAATAAGATTTGAATTTGAAATTTGTTGTGGTCAGATAATGAGTGTTATTATTATAAAACACTCTGTTTACATTACAAGACACACCTCTTTTTGTCAATTTATCCTTCATAAAAAGGGGAGCACAAAATGGAGAAACAAGCTCATGAAATCCAGAGGACCACAGGTCAGTTCTTAAAGGGGTCATATGATGCCCATTTTCCACAAGTTGATATGATTCTTTAGGGTCTTAATGAAAAGTCTGTA
>NW_015555804.1:32598-46757 GCF_001515605.1 Sinocyclocheilus anshuiensis | reverse complement strand
AGCATGCAGATTTGTAGCATTTTCCTTTAAATGTTAATGAGCTCTGCTGACCCCGCCCCTCTCTTCCGAGCCGCTCTCAGAGAGACTGTTTTCTTTAGCCGCATTCATCGTGAAACTTGCTAATTAGCACATTATTAGGAAAGGCTATTTGCAAAGATTCATTACAAAACCTTATACTCACTTCTCCTGTAGATGAGGCTGGATCATGAATGATTCGCGCGAACATAGACGGATTTAGGCAGATCGGTGGAGCATTCCCTTCTGAAACAAACAAAACTTGTAAAAGTGCATGTAGCATCCTATGACCCCTTTAAGGGTGTTGGATGTGGCTTCTTTCACCCTTTCATGAACGTGTCCCATGCAAAGGACGACTGATATCTTCTATTTCCACGATAGTTTGAAGTATCTACCACTGGAATGCTCTTCTGGTCAATATCTGATTGGTCATTTGCTGTTGTAGGCCCGGGAGAGGAAGGATCTTGTTCTGGGTTTGTGATCTTGGCTTCTTCAGAAGAAACACCCAGTTCAATCTGTTGAGTTTTCAATGGTTCAAAATCATCTTTTTGATCGTTATTTTCCAATATGACCTCCACTATGTCAACTGCATTCACTGAAATGGTCGGATCAATAAGAGGCAACTCTTCAGATGCCAGCTCGTTGACCACATTGTAGAGGCTTGTTTCAGTTGAGCCACCCACTTGGGATACCTGGCTTTGTGAATGCTCACAAATCAATTCAGATTGTGAGAACTGTTCTTTGGACTCATTAAGGAGTGTATCTGAAGGTATTGTGGCACTCGCAGTATCAAGGTTGGTTTCGTGGCATGGGCTTGGTTGGGCATCAATCTTTTCTTCTGTAATGGTCGTTTTCTCGTAAAACACAACTGTGTCTTGTGGATTGCGAGCTTGTGGAAAATTTGAGTTTGCAGTTTTGTCTCTCTGCAGTTGTTTGACTTTCCTTTTGTGAAACACTGTGGAGAAATTCAGGTGCGGCAGTTTGGTGGTATTTGACTTCTTTGGACTGAGATGTAGCATATCCCTGGCTGTCCAAGTGTTTATCTGATGTCTGGGATTCAGTCACTTCAGAAATACACAGATTCTGCTCCAGCGGTCTATCTTTCGGTCCAAAGCCAAAGGGTCGCTGTCTACGCCATAAACAGACCTGGTTTCAGGCCCTGATAGCTCAGCAAGACGACTGTCTGTGTCACTTTGGACTGGGTTTGAGGGGCATCCTTTATCAACTGCGTTGCAGACTGGCTCACTTTCACTGACACTGGTTTTTGTTTCATCACACAACTTTGACAGATGATTCATCATGGGATTGACATCCTCAGGTCTTGAGATGTTATCATCAGACCCACTGGTTGAAACCGATGGTGAGACTACAGGTACTGTTCTGTGTGCCTGCAATGGAATGTCAAGTTCCTTGTTGTCGTTCTGAGAGCAGCCATCTTTTCTAGCCTTTTGAAACTCGATGCTTTCATCTGTGTGAGGAAATGAAATGCATGCATCATTATGAGAGAAAAATGAGAAGTACAGGTAAGCTTTCTTGATAAAGTGACTCCGGTAACCCCTCCCTGTACTTCATGTCATTCTGTATAAAAATATTAGTTATATATCAGCGCCAAGCTTGGCTGGGGAACACAACTGTGCATTCTTTCTTACCGGGAATGCCTTTATCAGGGTGACATGTTGGTTCAAGGTTATCATGAGGACTAATAAGACTCTCCTCAAGAATCTCCTGCAGACTGCTCACCTTCACAAGGTTAATCCCATTAGATGTTGTACTTTTATGGCAATCTGTAATAAAAAGACCACAGTTAGATTAGAACTCAAATCACTTAATAAATCAAATGTCATTTCAAAATCGTGAAGTTCAGACCTATTTATCCATGTCGAATCTACAAGCTTATTAAACAGTCACTGGTTATGAATCTATACATAATCATCCCACCTCAGAGTTATGCATTTCTTTGGTTTTATGAACTGCAGAAATAGACAGCTGTTTGTGCTCTTCCTGGAGTTGATTATATGCCTCTTTTACTGCTATCAGCTCTTCTTGACCGGACTCCGTTGATATTTTTGCAATTGCAGAATCTATTTGAAAACACCAATATTCACTTTTTTTTTAAAACACCATTTTAATTAAAATAATTAAATGTTATGTATAATTAAAATTTCACAAATAAACTGATAATTATCTGTTTTCTAAGATAGATCACAATTCCAGATCCTTTTTTTTCTTTATTTATTTTTGTGATGCTTTCCAGAAATTGTCATCACCACTTTTGCCCAAGCAAGTTTAGAATTTTGGTATTCATCTCTCAAGCGAGCAAAGCTGTCGTCTTTTTCTTTAGTTCTCTCTTGGTTCAATTCATGTTCTGTTTTAAGGACCTGCAATGAAATTAATCACCCAGAAAATTTTTAATGCAATAATACATTTTTATGTGTTTATTTAACCTGGACAGAGGATTCTAAACAGACGGAGAGGCCAATACAAATCAGTTGGCTTTTGTCATGTTAATATTGGTTTTAATCAGTGAATGACTAAGTGAATTAAATAGAGGAATGGGGGGAATAAAAGAGAAGGAGGCTGTAAACGGACATTAAACATACTTACTATTATTGAGTTGCACTTCGTGTGTTGTAAATGTGCAAAAGTGATTTTCAGTTCACTCAATCAATTGTATTAGTATTAGGAGACCATTGTTTACTTCTGAATATGTATACCTTACTAAGATTATTATTTTAAGAAAATTAAATTACAACAAATATTTGGAAACAACTGACAGATTTAGTTTTTTCCCCCAGAAAATATTTTATTTTGTGTATAAATGTGTTTACCTACTGGACAGGGTTAACTGTATTTTATTTATTTAATTAGTTAATTTTATTTATTATTTATTTTATTATTTAATTAATAAGTTAATGGTAACTGAGGTCTGTTTGTGGCTCTAGCCTGTTCTTTTTAGATGTGCACACAGCACATAGTACAAATTACAAAATGCAATAATAAAATAAAAAAATGTCAAAGCAAAAATAGTAAAACACACACTTCATTTCATCTAAGTGTTAAGTCTGATGTTACCTCTGTTAAATGATTCTAACGCACAAAAAAGTTCCAGAGTTTTCAGAGGGGTTTACCTGCTTCTCTGTCCTCTCTGTGGCGTTTTCATTTCTCAGTTTTTTGTTAAGCTCTGCTTCCTAAAAACATAAAGTGTAACATTTATAGACATCCTGGTATCACCCTTTATGTTGAACCCTTTAAATTTAAAGAGATTCTACCACAAGGAGTTTCTTCTGAAGTAGCTGAAACTGTTGCTCTTTCAGAACATTCTGTAAGTGTTCCTCTCCAGGTTTGCAGACCGACGACACTTTGAATGTGACCAGCTCTTTGTTGATCCTCTCCAAATCCTAAATATGAAGTAAAAAGGTGCAACAGTTTGTGACACGGTGATTTAGAACTACTTCTGACTTCAAAGAAATTCAATTTACAAAGCAATAGGAGTATCGTCAGTGGTACAAGAATGATTCAGTGCTTTTTTATACCTCTTTCAAGGCTTTAATCGTAGATTCTTGTTTTTCATTGATGGATGTGAGCTTTTTATTAGTTCGCATGGCCTCTTCAACTTAAAAAAAGGGCCAAATAATTCATGTTGAAAGAATGACAAATCAATTCAATGATGCAAAGAAGAGTTTTTTAAGATCGAATCTGTCCAGAGTGAATGAAGAAAAATGATGAATACCAGACTAAATGTTTTCCAGCTCTTTTAAATTAGCTGGAGAAAATACTAGTTTAAAGGCAAAAGATAATCAGGTTTACACCCCGGACTCAACATTTATTCATTTCTTTTCCATTAAGACAATGTTTGTCAGTTATGACAGTCATACCATTCTGTTCGAGTTTGTCATGGGCCTGTTTGACCATGGCACACAGTCTGGAGATGGCGGCAAAACGCCTCTCCACTTCTCCCAGCTGGTTCTGCCTTTCGTTTGTGTCTGCAGCTGCAACTTTTGCTCCTGAAAAGTTTAAAAACTCATTGTCCTCCCTTCTAAGAGGAATATCCTCATTCGGCTGTACAAATAATAACAGTTCTTCTTCTCGGCAAGGGCAGACCGTGAATATATACTGCATCAGAGAGTTTGAAGACCTTTGTTTAACATCTCGGCTGAGTGCTCCTTTCTGCTAGATAAGGAGTCAACTTCCAAACATGCCTGAGGGTTTTTTTTTTTGTGAAGCGCAGCCCGTTACTGTTTGATTGTCTGTATCAAACTGATTCCCCTCCATTGAAAGGTTAAACAGAGCGAGGCTCTGATATAAAATATTTTAATAGTGGTATTTTCACGTGTCACGCCCTCCCTATCCGTTACTCCTGATGATTCGCTCTCCCTCTCAGCTCCTCCTCTTTAATTCTTCCCACTCCCACTTGCCTCCATCAACAATTCATATAATTGGAAATCCTTACCAGCTCGCCTAATTTCTTCTCCGAACTGTATTTGAGCAACTGTAAGACAGTAGTAAAAGAAGAAGAAAGTGATTTTAGTGAGCTTTTTTTTCTCTGAAAGAGCACCGAGTGACCTTTCTTACAATTGCAAAACAAACGAATAGATTTAGTGCTGTGGATTCAGGATAATTGCCGAAAATGCTTAAACTGAAGTAGAAATAATTTAACTGTCATTTTATTGTTATTATTTAAGTGCAATATTAAATCACATTAGTAAAAATGCAAACAAAAATAAGAACAACATGTGGAATTATCATTCTATTAATTACTATTAGTAGTATTATTTTGCTTTTTACTTCAGACTATTTTATTGATCTTGCATAATTCTATAAATGAAATGTCAAGACCAGGTGTTCAAGAATACATCACAATAATTGCTGGGTTTAGATATGAATCAAATTGCCTAAATTGCATTATCAAATAAAAGGGTAACAAGGGCCTTTATTGGCCAATGGTACGGTTGAACCGAGGGTTTGATGAACCGTAGGAGAAACCATTCATCACCCATGCGACATCATTTATCTGACAACACCAAATAGACCTACACAGACCCCCACTCAAAGGTCAGCGATGAGATGGATTTTCCCACTGTTTTATGTAGATGTCCCTAAGGCAAGAGAGAGGTATGAAAGATCTCGTCATGTAAAGGTGCGTGTTGTTATTGTATTGATTTTGTGTACCTGCAGAATTCTTCTTTGAGGCTGAGGATCTCTTTCTCTTTCAGCTCAGCAGCCAGCTGGTTTTTACCCTTTAAGAGATCATTAATATTTAGTCAAGTGATTAATTAATTATTCATATTAATTAATGATTAATTAATATTTGAATGAAATATATTTTTTTATAAAGTTACTGTTAAATAAGAAAGATATTAGATATAAAGATATGAACCAATGCACAACAGATTCAAATGGAAATATAAAGTGACCAACCTTTTCTCCCTCAATTTTTCGGATTTGGGCCTGAAACTTTAAATTAGACAAAAAAAAAAAATGAATATGTTCATATATTTTTGGGAACATACTCCTTACCCTTATTAATTATTTAAATAAATCATTTTTATTGAAATAAAGTCTTACACACATAGGTTGAGTGGTGTCACAATTGACTTTCGTTTGACATTCTAGAAATCTGACTTTGTAAAGACTCCTGAAAAAGAATAAACTGTTAATATAGACATAAGCTTTAGACATATAAATGGTATTCTATAATTGCTCAGTTATTCCTAACAAACCTTTTGCCATTCCAACTCCTGCTTATCCAGCACTAGTGCCCAAAATGTACATAAAACACAAATGTTTTCATAATCAATAATTAATATCATAATAGGAAAGGACCATATGGAATTAAATGATTTTATGCAGGCATCTGAACAGCAAAGAGCAGAATTTCACATAAAGCCATTATTGTTCTGTTTTCATCTAGGACTGCAGGTTTAAGTCAGTGGTTTGCTACGTTGTGGTTTTTATTTGCATGTAGGAGTGTATTTATATTTTCCTAATAAAGTGTGCTACTTGCAAAGCTGTTAACATTTCATGGAAGGACAATAAATTGAATAAATGGGGTCTGCAGGTAAAAAAAAGTGGTTTCATGTGAATCTTTCAGGACAGAAACTGATTGCATATGGGATTAGATGGAATCTAATAAAACAAAGGACACATAAAATGTGTTGAAATGAAAAAACAGCATGCAAAATATCACTCTAGATAGTGTCATGCATCAGTTCAATGCATTTTCAGCAGCTGCACGTTCAAATTTCCTGTATCTGGCAAAACAACTGACAACATCGCAAGCTGATACAGTCATTTTAATGGAACACACTCTTAAAAGAACATAAGAAGTGACGGCATTCAGCTGAGCGCGTTTGTCTGGCAGGAAATCCTCCATCTTAACCCCGGCCCTATAAACCAGAGAACTACAAAGTGTTAGTTTAATGGCAAGCCTGAGGATCACATTGATTTAATGCCTTTGTTCCTCACCAGCATCATAATATAACAATAAAACGAGAGATACAATTGTTTATTTTTGCTCGTACAACCTTTAAACATGTCCAGTGTGGGGTTTTAAGTGCTTTGCTCGAGGGTACCAGTCGTGCAAGCAAATATGTGAATTTGTCAGGTCCTGCTGCATGACTCCATTCTAATGTAAGTGCAACTTCTGCTGGCTTATATCCAGATGGACAGAAAGTGCTGCTCGCTATTCCATCTTCTGAACACTCATGACACTCCTCCCACAAAATTACATTCCTCAGTTCCTCATGAGCAGGCCAAATAGAGCCATGATGCCATTCGGTTACTAATAGACTGACATCCCTAATATATCGAGATGTCATTTAGCAGCCTTTTAGGGGGCTGATATTTGTCTGAGATTGCTCAAGCTCAATTTACAGTATATGTGCACACATCGTAGGGGAAGACTAATATGAAGATTTCTCACAATTCAAATGTTTTTTTGTTTTTTTTTTAAATCCTGATAACTAAATATCTATGTAAATAAACAAAGAAAAAATGAATGAACAAAAATAAGATAAATAGGTAAAAAATATAATAAACATATTTTAAAAAGTGAAAACAAACAAACATGCAGGAGTTATTTCTACCTGGTCTGAGGCTTAAAATACTTTCTTTACTGTAACCTGATGTAAATAGGTTAATTCAGTCATTTTAAATAATATTTCAAATATATTATTTTACTGATTTCTGTCATAGTTATCACACTATTTAAATATTCATATTTTTGCTAATTGCGAAAAAATACAAATATATTTATTAATATTTTACAGATAAATAGAGAAATACTAACTACCTAATTAAATAAATAAATATATAAATTAATTCTAAGAAGATAAACAAGTAAAATAATATTATAAAAATAAAAATATGACAACACAAACAAACAAACATGCAGGAGTTATTTCTACCTGAATTGACGTTTAAAATAGTTTCCTTACTGTAACCTAATGTATTTAGGTTAATTCAGTCATTTCTGTCATAGTTCTTGCGTTGTTTCATTAAATAAATAAATACAGGATGGAAAGTGGTGGGGGCAAAGGAAAGGTGACTCTGAGGTTTTGTTATTTTTGTCTTTATCTTATTTCGATCAGCTAATCAATTAAAATAATCATCTTTAATTGCTGAGCCTGGCAGGGCACTAATGGTAATGCAACAACAAACACCTTAAAAACAACAACAATGCAATAAACATCATTGTTGCCACCAGTCTTACATCTCTTGCTTTGTTTTCTCAGGTTTCATAATTTTTTACACATTATCTATCATCAGAAAGGCTAAAAGTAAAAGTAAGACCCCATACCTTGTGAATATGCAACTCTTCAACTGCCTCCAGGAGACTTGTTTTAAATTCCAGTACTTGCAGTGAGATGGTACGCCCATCATTCTCTACAACAATGTTTGGGGTCTTCGGTTGGGGTCTTTATCTTCCATCTACAGACAAAACAGCAAGAGTGTGTGTAAATCTTGCAGTTTCATTTGTATATAATTTAAAACGCATCATTCTGCTTTGGAATATTTCCATAATACCAAGGAGAAAAGCTCTGTTGCAGGGTCCACACTCGACTCCATGGTACTTGGGGTGGGGGGGAGAAAAACATTAAATCAGACAATCTAAACAGAGCCTACAGATCAAATCTGGTGTTTCTGCTTTATAAAACAGCAGCAATATGATTAAATACATCAATGTTTAATAAATAATTTAACTAATAGAAATTATTCAAATAAACCTGCAAAAATACTATATTTTAGCCCAATTGTAGGCTGTTTGTGGTTGCGAACCACCATATTTTTCCTTTTAATTTTAGTAATTTTAATTTTTCCTGTGTTTTTATCATTTTTATTCATTTTTTAATGTTTTTAATATTTTTTATTTCAGGTTTAGTTATTACTATGAAAAGTTTCTCGCAAAAAAAAAAAATCTTGCAATTCACAGCTAACATCTCACAATTCTGTTTACCAACAGAATTGCAAGGAAAAAAAAGTCACAATTGTGAGACAAACGTATAGAATTGCAAGAGAAAACGTCTGAATTGTGAGATAAAAATAAGCCGCAATTACCTTTTATGTTTTGTTTTTTTAATCTTGTGGCAGAAACAGTCTTCTATATATTTCAGTACAGTTAAACTAAATGGAAATAAAAATAAATGTTGCCTTGGCAACTATCTGGAAAAAATTGTTTAAGTTTTTATATATTTTTCATTACAATTAACAGTTATTTTATTTCAAGTAATTACATAAAATAATGATGAAAAATGTTTTTTATGGATTTAGTTTTAGTTAACTATAATAACCCTGGTTGATGCACATATATCAGCTCTAAACTCATCCAATCAGAATTTAGAGCTGGAACTATTGGTTTTATCATACTGCATATGACAAAAACAATGCTACTACATAAATTTCACCTCATAAGAATATATAAACCACTGCTATAGACAAAGTTCAAGTTGTTGCATCAGAAAAAAGCCTTTTAAATCCCATCTCAAACCTATCAAGGTGAAAATGGCAGCATGGTAAAAGTGTAGGCTAATAGGGGTCAGAATCATAACACCGGATGGACAGATGGCTCTGTCATTCAGAAGGAATTATATAACATATCTAATTTGACCTGTGCTTGGTCCGCTGTATCCCCATCATCATGTCTGACTTGGAAAGTGGGAGGTCTTCATCCAGCCTGGTGTTTTAATAGAAGAAAGGCTTTCGTCCATTTAGCCGCTGCTGATATATCAATCATGAACAGGAATTAAATGATCCCGTTAGAATTTGCTACTATCACAAATGACCTGAAGGGCCAATGTCTTTATTCGCTTTCCTCCGCTGATTCACCTCAGCAGATATTAAACAACTTCATAAGCCATAAAAGGCAAAATTAAAAGGACACCATCTATAAAATGGGATAATTCCGTGCCTGCGGTATGATGTCCATATTACTGTCATAGCTGCTGATCTATAAATGTGAATGGCAGTGGTTGAGACTTCAGGTGAAATCCTGCTGAAAGTTAGTGTAGCGATCAGATTTAACCGTTGACCTCAGCTGATCAAACATTTGCTTACAGGGTGAAATCTGGATTTATTGTCTGAGAAGACTTTTAACCCCAAAATAAACATTACAATAAACACTGTTCTGAGATATTAAGTAGGCTAATTCATGGTAAACGAAGATGGTTTTGGCCATAATATTATAGCCACTACCCTAAATTGAAGTAAATTAAAGCACCTTTTCGTAATGTTTTAAGTCATTTTATTATTAGTAATATTTTTAAATACAGGTCAGGTGGCATAAGCCATTATAGTTACTATGGTAAATTATTGTTATTGGCTGAATAGGCTATAAACATGTTTATCACTCAGGACTTACTCACTCTAATAACTTTGGAAGATAAAAAATAGCACATTTTCGAAATGCTAAATAGCATATTTATGTACTTTACAAATGTTTTAGTAAGATAAGCAAATGTAGCTAGCTGCTAAACTATCACAACATTTATTTATTAGTTATTTTTCCTCATAAGTGACTAAACAGCTTAAGACAAGTGCTGAAAATAGTTTAATGATTGTATAATAAGCATAAATGTAACTTATTACATTAATACTTAAAATAAACCCTGGGGATTTTATTTATTTATTTATTATTTTTTTGCCGTACTGACTGGAGTTGGTGTGGTTAAGAATTCAGTCAAGGATGGCTACGGTTATGCTATATCTTGAGTAATAAATTCTGGGATTTCTGTGAACTTTCCTCTCAAACATCATCACAAATGATGTTTAAAAGCAAATAGTGATCTACTATTTTTCCGAGCTAGTATTTTAAATCATGTCACTCACTCTGTAAACCCCACTCGCCCTACCTGTGTCATCCATTCAGGCGCTAAGAAACGTTGCCTTTGCTGCCACCTAGTGTCCTTTATGTACCGTGGTTTTATACATAACTTTGTATACATAACCACATATTTTTACACGTTTATGACATACCTGGCATAATAATTAAAAAGCTAAATATTTAGGAAACATTACAGGGTCGACGGAAACTAAAATGATCTTTTATGTAACCTAACTAGACATTAGACCGCCTATTTTGCTTTAATTTTATACATAATTATATACGTAAATTTAATCATAACTGTGATTTATTGCCTTTGATGATAAAATAATTTAGAATTTTGAATATTAACCATTTTATACAACCCTCCCTGTCCCTAGGGGGTGACTCAAGTGTCATTCTCTTGGGAAATGTAGTTCCGTGCTTCAAAACACCGCTTTGGCCCCATTGAAAACCACATGTAAGAAAACTACAAAGAAGCGTTCTGAACCGTACTTCCGTTGTGCATCAGGTTTGTATTGATTCATTCAGAGCAAAACGTCCAGGCTGCGATTTTGATTATATGTTGCGAATTGCAGCTGCATTAAAATAAAGTTTAGACGTGCGGTCGGTGCTTTAACTAATCCAGGTAAGCTGTAAAAGAGTCTAATGTAATTTTTATTATTTTGGCTGAATGAATGACGGATGTTAGAGTACAGACAGACACGACGGAGCATCAGGCTCTCAGATTTTAGTAACGAGATCAGGGTGGTTGTTTATGTCGCAACACAGTAAACCAGATCAGTGTAGATAGCGAGTTTATGGAAATAAAAATATATTTGAATGTGACTAGTAGAGGGATGAGTCAACTAGAGAGCAATTGTTTATTGTCTTTTAAAAGGCATTCTAGTCTTTTCCTTCTTTTTTAAAAATAAAAACAAAACAACTTCACACACAGCTTGCTGTCACACCGTTGGCAGAACATTTTCAGTGTTGGCACTGGATAGAGCTGCTGATGCTGTAGTCTATGGAAAGATTACTTTAATTTCTCGGCTTCTTTGTTTTCAGCAGAAGATGCCCAAGGAATCTGACAAGTCCTCCAAGGAGGAGCAGAGCAAGATTGACAGAAGAGGATCAGAAGAAATACTCCCAGTCCTCACAGACTCACCCCTCAGTGTAAGGAGAGAATTGATTATTTCACTTAAGAAATATATGGCCGTTTTAACTCTTAACAGTGTTAATGTTGCATTCAAACACTTACAGCCAGTCCACCCAGATTTGTGTCAGTGGAAGAGCTAATGGAGACAGCCAAAGGAGTCACTAATATGGCACTGGCCCATGAGATAGTGTTGAACAGTGCTTTTCAAGTCAAGCCTTATGAGCCAGGAGAGGGAAGGTAATAGACATTATAAATGTAATCTGAGACTGTCATAATGTTATTCATTAGTCTAAACATATATTTGAAATGTTAATGTGCCAGTTTAAAACTCTGATTATAATGTATTGCAATGCAGTGGTTCTAAAGGGATGCATATTGTGGTCAAACATTCACATTGTTTGTTTTTTTGCTCTACATTTTAAATGGTTTGATTTGAGAATGTTTTGCAATGATTTAACATATCTTTCCTGTGTGTACTCAGTTTGGAGAAACAGGTAAAAGAAATAATGCACAAAGCATTTTGGGATTGCCTTGAGTCACAACTGAATGATGACCCACCATCGTACAGCCATGCTATCACACTGGTTGGTGAAATTAAAGAGGTAAGAAAAGAATCCAGACCTACTCATGATCATATTTTGATATTAATTAAATTTGTTATTCTGTATAAATATATATTATAATATATATTCTGTGTACACACACACACACACACATTTATATAGAATTAAAATGACAAATGACATTAAAACAAAGATAATAATGTTATTATTAAATATTATAGTATTTTATATATGGGTATAGTTAGTATGCTAATTTTAAATACATACTTACATACTGTACATATGAATATATTTAATTATTTCTTAACATATTTGTTCACATTAAGCAAACTAAAAATATTTGAAGGTGTTCATTAGTTCTCTGTCCCCCTGTTTTTCCAGACGCTGCTGTCTTTTCTGTTGCCAGGACAGAGCCGATTGAGAGGGCAAATTGAAGAGGCTCTGGATCTCTCATTGATTCATCAGGAGGCTGAGAACAGAGCTCTAGACATCAATAAAGTAGCCAAGTTCATAATTGACATGATGGGCACCTTTTGCGCACCCTGTCGTGATGAAGACATCAAACAGCTGCGTGAAATCACTGACATTGTGCCCCTTTTTAAGTAAGTCACTTAAACAGTTCAAGGTGAAGGTCACATGACTCCAACTCCAAATAAAATCATGTTTATTTGCAGGTCTATATTTGCAGTGCTGGACAAAATGAAAATCGATATGGCCAACTTTGCTGTGAGCAGCCTGCGACCTCACCTCTTACAGCAGTCGGTAGAATATGAGCGGAAGAAATTTCAGGACTTCCTAGAGAAACAACCCAGTAAGGAAAATCAATTACTTGTATAGTAATTATACCAAATCAATAAATGTTATGTTATGCAGGCATTAAAAAATGTGGATAAGCTTCATGTACTTTAGTAAATGCTGATCTCTTTAATTCAGTTATGTATTCATGTTTGCAGATGCTTTGGATTTCACACAGAAATGGCTCCAAGACACAGCAGATTATGTAACCGGTGGAGGAACGGAGGGTGGAGCAACATGCACACCAAATTCTGCTCAACTTGCTCTACACAATCATGCCTATTTACGCCTGTTAAAGTGGGACCATGATGCTGAGTCTTTTCCAGAGGTAACTTATTAGTTACTTATAACTTACTTATATCTATTAATTTATTTTAAAAAAATTGTAAATGCAATAATGCAGCTCTTTTATGACAAGCATGTTTCTAATTTCTGAATTAAAATATTTTTTTTGTGGAAAAAATCATTTAGATATTTTTTGACAGGCATATGTCCAAACTATCTTGATACAACTGTCCTGATATCATAATGAAGAATTTTAACAATTAATGATATATTTTTTTTGTGACAGTAAAGGTATTTATAATGTTACAAAAGACAAAATTTCTATTTCAAATAAATGCAGTTCTTTTGAACTTCATATGCATCACAAAATCCTGGAAAAATGTTCATGGATCATGCCAAATTGATTTAAGTAATACATTTACATATACAGTATACAGATACACAACACATCAGGCAAAACATTATGACCACTGACAGGTGAAGTGAATTACACTGATTATCTCCTCATCACGGCACCTGTTAGTAGGTGGAATATATTAGGCAGCAAGTGAACATTTTGTCCTCAAATTTGATGTGTTAGAAGCAGGAAAAATGGGCAAGCGTAAGGATTTGAGCGAGTTTGACAAGGGCCAAATTATGATTGCTAGAAGACTGGGTCAGAGCATCTCCAAAACTGCAGCTCTTGTGGGGTGTTCCCAGTCTACAGTGGTTAGTATCTATCAAAAGTGGTCCAAGGAAGGAACAGTGGTGAACCGGCGACAGGGTCAAGGGCGGCCAATGCTCATTGATGCACATGGGGGGCGAAGGCTGCCCCGTGTGGTCCGATCCAACAGACGAGCTACTGTAGCTCAGATTGCTCAAGAAGTTGATGCTGGTTCTGATGGAAAGGTGTCAGAATACACAGTGCATTGCAGCTTGTTGCGTATGGGGCTGCATAGCCGCAGACCAGTCAGGGTGCCCATGCTGACCCCTGTCCACCGCCGAAAGCGCCAACAGTGGGCATGTGAGCATCAGAACTGGACCACGGAGCAATGGAAGAGGGTGG
>NW_015555804.1:23248-32315 GCF_001515605.1 Sinocyclocheilus anshuiensis | reverse complement strand
AAAAAAAAAAAAAAACATTTTAGAAGAGAACGCAGCATCACAGTTGTCTAAACCAATGAGCATTAAGCGGTGTCGCCAGTCAGTCGTTTCCCATCATGCTTTTGATCAGCGCAGTCGGTGGAGAGCAACTGCGCTCGACTGCACAATCCGAGAGTTTTTTTGCACACGTCAGCATGACATCAGAGCAAGTCGGAGGTAAGTCGGACACTTTTCTAACCGGCATGCATCTCGCGGTGATCACCGGTTATCGGTTCTGCGCAGAATTTGCCATCTCAAACAAGCCCATTATAACCACTGACCGGTGAAGTGAATAACACTGATTATCTCTTCATCAGGGCACCTGTTAGTGGGTGGGATATATTAGGCAGCAAGTGAACATTTTGTCCTCAAATTTGATGTGTTAGAAGCAGGAAAAATGGGCAAGCGTAAGGATTTGAGCGAGTTTGACAAGGGCCAAATTATGATTGCTAGAAGACTGGGTCAGAGCATCTCCAAAACTGCAGCTCTTGTGGGGTGTTCCCAGTCTACAGTGGTTAGTATCTATCAAAAGTGGTCCAAGGAAGGAACAGTGGTGAACCGGCGACAGGGTCAAGGGCGGCCAATGCTCATTGATGCACATGGGGGGCGAAGGCTGCCCCGTGTGGTCCGATCCAACAGACGAGCTACTGTAGCTCAAATTGCTCAAGAAGTTAATGCTGGTTCTGATGGAAAGGTGTCAGAATACACAGTGCATCACAGTTTGTTGCGTATGGGGTTGCATAGCCGCAGACCAGGCAGGGTGCCCATGCTGACCCCTGTCCACCGCCGAAAGCGCCAACAGTGGGCATGTGAGCATCAGAACTGGACCACGGAGCAATGGAAGAGGGTGGCCTGGTCTGATGAATCACGTTTTCTTTTACATCACGTGGACGGCCAGGTGCGTGTGCATCGCTTACCTAGGGAACACATGGCACCAGGATGCACTATGGGAAGAAGGCAAGCCGGCGGAGGCAGTGTGATGCTTTGGACAACGTTCTGCTGGGAAACCTTGGGTCCTGCCATCCATGTGGATGTTACTTTGACACATACCACCTACCTAAGCATTGTTGCAGTCCATGTACACCCTTTCATGGAAACGGTAATCCCTGGTGGTTGTGGCCTCTTTCATCATGGAAACGGTATTCCCTGGTGGCTGTGGCCTCTTTCACCAGGATAATGCGCCCTGCCACAAAGCAAAAATGGTTCAGGAATGGTTTGAGGAGCACAACAATGTGTTTGAGGTGTTGACTTGGCCTCCAAATTCCCCAGATCTCAATGCAATCGAGCATCTGTGGGATGTGCTGAACAAACAAGGCCGATCCATGGAGGCCCCACCTTGCAACTTACAGGATTTAAAGGATCTGCTGCTAACATCTTGGTGCCAGATACCCAGACCTTCAGGGGTCTAGTGGAGTCCTTATTTTTTTTTTCAAAACACAAATATAAAGTGTACATTTCTAATAACTAGCACATGTGTTTTAAGCAATTTTTCTTTTTTGTGGACAGTCTAATTTGTCATTGACCCCAAAACTATTATTTTACCTTTTCCTCGATTTTTCTCCCTCCTGTGATCAAACAGACTCTTCTCATGGATCAGGGCAGATTTCAGGAGATGCAACAGGAGCTGGAGCAACTGGCACTGGTGGCATCAGTCCTGCTCATAGTCTATAACAGTGCTGGCGAGGCCATTTCTGGACTCCCAGGCCTCATGGAAAGACTGAAGAAAACCATTAAGATTCTGATAGCGGAGATGCACACTCTGTACGTTTAAAGATGAAATTACACTGTGTTTCTAATGCCTCACACTTCTGCAGACAAAACCGTTGTACTTTTCCCTAATAGGTCCTTTAAAGCGGATGAAACCTTTGCTGCGGTTGCAGAGAAATTGTGTGTGGAGCTCAGAGGATGCTTGTCTCAGCATGGCTTTTCCCCATTTTCCTCCGATAGAGAGAACGCATTGAAAGGCCAAATCGTGGCTGCGAAGTCTGAGGACAACCCCATACGCAAGGTCATTGGTAAGCATGGTAGAACCCAAAAAGCAGTTGGATTCTATTTGGAAGTGAGGAACTCCAATCTAAAACTACTTTCTCTATCAGACTCACGAATCCAGATGTACCTTCTTGGCTTCCTGGAGTCAAGCGCCCACCGGAGCGCTCCGGCTCTCCCTGGAGGTCTGACACCCAACAGCAAAGAGTGCAACTTACAGGACTTAAAAAAATGTGCTGCTAACATCTTGGTGCCAAAAACCACAGCACACCTTCAGGGGTCTAGTGGAGTCCATGCCTCAATGGGTCAGGGCTGTTTTGGCAGCAAAAGGGGGACCAACACAATATTGTGAAGGTGGTCATAATGTTTTGCCTGATCGGTGTTTATTAAAATAGAAAACTGTTCTTCAATATTGTAATATTATTTTACAATATTACGGTTTTTACTGTTTGATCAAATAAATGCAGCCTTAGAACCCAAAAAGCAGTTGGATTCTATTTGGAAGTGAGGAACTCCAATCTAAAACTACTTTCTCTATCAGACTCACGAATCCAGATGTACCTTCTTGGCTTCCTGGAGTCAAGCGCCCACCGGAGCGCCCCGGCTCTCCCTGGAGGTCTGACACCCATCAGCAAAGAGTTAGAGGAGATTGCCGTTAAGCTGGGACGTTTGGTGACCTTCAACAAGCTAGTTTACTCTCCGTTCTACCACAAGATCCTCCAAGACATTCTGAAACAAGGGGAAAGTTTAGATGTGTGAACAAAACACCTGAATTACTTACCACTAGTTGTCCTGGCTTTCACATTCTGTAGCTATGTACAAATGAAAGTGTCTGTAAAATAGCTAATTAACCCCTCAAAGCTCACATGCTAGCACTAACATATTTAAGGGTTAACAGTCCTGACCTCCTCTCATTGCATTCTGTATCAGGGAATATTTATGGATGTGTCAAGAGCCTTGCAAATACTGTTATTGTTTGCAACAAAATATAAAAAGAATACTTGCATTTTACAAAAGATTCACTTCCAACAACATTGTAAGTAGTTTCAAACGTTTTCTGTTGTAGCCTGATCCCTTCCGCAAAGGTGTTATTGAGGTTTCTGGGTGTGAGGAAAAGGATATACAGTACAGCATTAGACTGGTGCCTTAGTTTGTGAAGTGCCACCCATATTTAAGTGCACAGTTTTCTCTTTACTGCTCATTTTAACCTACAGATTATTCCCATGTTGTTCCCACATTCATGGGACACCTGGAACACCAAGCACGGTCTTTTACAGAATTCTTGATTAAAAAAAATAAATAAAAATGTTTCTGTCAACACAGCATGTTTTACAGACGACACCTTCACCTCACAAGCAAATGTATTCACCAGCTGCACATCTGTTCTACTCATAGACTTCTAAAGTGTGTCTTTTCAATGCAGTATTAATGGTTATTTTAAACTGAATGCTGGCTCCCGATAAAAATGGTTAATAGAGGTGTGAAGAAAACACTGATTGGGTTTACTGTTTTTTTTTTCAACTTCTTATGCAGTTCACTTGGCATTATGTTACATTACATTATATTATACCTAGTTTCATCCATTTATATATTTGACATACATCAGTAGGTTTATTACATTATATTATTTTATATTTTTTTATGATTATTGTAATATTAGATTTATTACTATCAGTATTAAATAAATACAGTTTATTCTGGAAATTTTCAGACATACATATAGACAGGAGAGAGCAAAATAAATATGTATATGTATATAATACACCAGTTATTGTAATATTTGATTTAAATGTACTAATACTAAAAACATTTTCGGTTATATCAAAATAGTTGGAAAACAACATTTTAAGATATTGCTAAATATTTATTATATGTAGAAATATTTATGTTTTTATATTTTATAGAAAAATGTTTAATTGGCATATGCACATTTTTTTTTAATAGTATTTATACATTATATTATGACATTTACATTTATTTTTTATATACCTATGCATTGTCCAAAACACCTTCTTACGGACTGCATATCCCCACCAGACGGGGCCGCTATACAACAGAACTGCGTCCTGAGTCTCCAGTCCTGTTCACGGCAGTACAGCTGCGCAGCAGTTCTGACTCACCGCACTCAAACTCTCAGGGAGAAGCAGTGCGAGCTCAGCTGAGAGAGCTCGAGCAAGTTGATCTGACAGAGAGTTTGTCCGTCGCCGTCAGGAGGAAACAAACCAGGGGGACTTAAACGTCCTCGAGATGACGACAAAAACCTCCCTCGATCGAAACGGATATCCTTAGCTCTACGCTGGACCCTGTTCGTTTCCCGTTGATGGCTTAGCAGGCGAGTTATGCGCAGTTGAAAATGAGGGAGCTTGTGTTTTTTCTCCCTCGTCGTCCAGCGAGAGGACAAGATGGCAGCGCGAGCGCATCGAGCATGTAGTGGGTGCGAATTAAACCCGAACATGTTCACAACAGACCCGCAGTCTGACCACAGCTGCTGTCTGTGAAGGTAAGGACGATTTTAACGAGTTGTAAATGCATAAATACGTGTCTAATAGTCAATAGTGAAGATATCAAATCAGGCTCGACTTCGGAGTTTTGATCTCGAGCGCGTAACTTAGTTGTTGCGAAAAAAGTTGCCATGCCACACCAAAAATTTGAAAGCAATGTTTCGCAGGGGTTGGTAATGTGTTTTGGTAGCTGTTGAGGTTCTGGGTTTAATAATAAAAAATTCATAAAATAAAACGATAAACTTTTTTTTTTTTTGCCCCACAACTTTTAATCTTTAAATGTTAGCAAAGACTTGCTGGTAACCAGCCAAACCCATAATGTTTGCCTAAATCCTGTTGCTTAAAAGCATGACATAAAAAAAGTTCAGTTGATGTATTTAAGCGTTAATCGTTTAAGTTGTTAGTATTCATGCATGTGATTTGTAGGTTGAGTGAGTTTTCCCGGATGAGCTCGCCAGTTGTTGATCTTGTACTATAATCAAGCGACATGTTGCTCAATCCTCCTAAAATGCACAGGCCTGGTTATCTGTTAGCAGCTGACTTCTTCTTTCTTCTGTGACTTGACAGTGTGCTGGTAAGACTCAGCAAAAGTATTACCTAAAAATCTTATGTAAAACGTAAGTTGCATTTCCTGTCTACACATTGAAATATAATCCCTCGTACATTTCCTGTAGAAATGTTCTCAGAAAAGATTTTTAAACAGTTCTTTAATATTATAACAGTGATTATTTAATGTATATTTTTGACAGGGAAAGTTTTGTTCATTCCGGAACTTCATTTAGCTTCCTACTCTTATGGAAAACCTGGAAATATTATGGAATTTCCAGACCTGAAGTAAATAGATTTTTTTCCCCCTAGTTATGGTCCGTTGTAAAATTTCCTTGGTTATTTTGATTGATTGATTTATTTTGTAATATGCCAAAGAGCAAGGCAAGAAAAGTGTTCAAATTTTATAATACATGTATTACAGCATAATGAAACATAGAGGAACATAAGTTCATCATTGTTATTATTGCATTATATTACGTTTTAGCAAATTATTTAATTACTCTATTGAAATGCCAGTTATTTTTATAATGTATTAAATATAGTTTTATCTACTTGTTCTGTTTACGTTAAACTTATTTATTAATATTATTTTGTGAAATATTATTTTGTTATGAATTAATATTATAATGATTTCATTTAGTTTTAAATAAAATTCAATTTAATTACTAGTTACAAGTTACATTACGTTTAGAAATATGAAAATATTTTATTATAATATATATAAATATCGAAAATATATTTAATGTATTTTATTATAGTATATTTTATAGTGAAATGGTTTATTCAAATAATTAGGTTATTTTTACTAAGTGTGTTAATATACATTGGTTATATATATGTATATGTATGTATATGTGTGTGTGTGTATATTTTTGTGCATTTTATATGTAACGTGTGTGTGACTTGAAAAAGAATCATGGAAGAATTATGGAATTTCATTTCAACCCTATTTCAATATGAAAAAGAATACTCCAAAGAAATGTTGTTGTAGTTTTATAAAACATGTATTACAACATAATGAAACAGGAGTATTATAAGTTCCTCATTGATATTACTATCACTTTTCATCACTGGGAAATAGGGCTGCAACAAGCGATTATTTTGGTAACCGATTAATCTAACGGTTATTAGAACGATTAATCTACTAATCGTCGATTATTTCGCTGATTAATCAGTAGACATTTATTGATTATTCAGCTTTTGCAATTAGTTAAAATATTGAGTTATACATATTCTAACAAATAAATTAAGGTAATCACTTCAGCTTTTGAAAGTCATATTATGTAATTACAGTTATACAATTAATTTATACAAATAAATATATTTGGCACACAAAATGAAATGGCAGATAAACTCTCTTATTCACCATTTAATTAGCTATATGAAAAAGTAGCTGAATGACACATCATTCTGCCTAAAATCTCTTTTTGTAAGTCATATGGATAAGAAACAAAATAAAGGTTAAGTGATAAGACGTTTTATTTTTGGATAAACTAATATTCACAACATAATCTCTCTTAAAATACCTTATAGGGTTATGATAATCAAAACAGTCCTGAGCTAGATAAAGCTTTGATCTCTGCAAACCAAACCATAACTTTAATTAAATGTTTTTTTTCCCCCACTAATAAAAAGATTGTATAATTTGCTAGCTCCACACTGGAGAGCTGCTTTATAACAGAAAATCAAGTTGTAATTCTAACGGAAAGCAACACTGACTCTGGTTTTTCATGTTTAATAATGCTGTAAAGCTGCTTGGTTTAAGGCTATCTATTGTACTTTATAAATAAACATAACATGACTGGACTTTACTGGAGTACTGAACTGCAGAGCTTGTGCAAACATCCACATCGCTGTAATCAGATGCGTTTTAAACTGCTGCTTTCTCACCGCTGTCAGTTTTTGATGTGTTTAATTTGTTATTGAGAGGAAAGCGCGCAGTATATATTTACATATTCATCCAAACGCCGCTCAGCAGCCTCAGGTTTGGCTGTGTTTGCTCTGTCTTCTCTTGAATTGCATCAGGAGAGCTGAATTACAGTCTTGCGCTACGGCGCCACACTGGTCAAACCGCGTTATTGCAGACTCTTACATTAGGTCATGTGAGATCAAACAACTAACAAAAATATTTGTCTACAATTTTTTATTGTCGATAATGTCGACTAATCATTTCAGCCCTACTGGGAAAATATATGCCTGTCAATTCAGTAAAGTTTACTTCCCAATCAGTTCCTGCCGTTAAACTTTTATAGCCCGAGCAGTTGCAGTATCAACAGGTGTTTTTCCTATGCCATCTCTCGCCTAACCCAATTAGGTCTTGACATGGAAAAAGGTCAGTTGCCACCTGCTTATAGCAGAAGGCAGTGGCGTTTGAAAACAGTAGAGAGACCTGTAACCCTAAACCTTTGCTGGTGCCTCCTTGCTACTGGGGGATTACGCTTCTATAGGACAGGCCTCGTAAAAACACTCCTCCAGATGGGACTGTCCTTTTAAAGCTGTTGAGTCAGTCTCTGGTTGCAAACCTAGATGTTGTTTACACATTCAGGAATATAGACCTAATTGAAACAGAAATGCATGATTTAAACCTGGAGTTTGGTGTGGTAGTGTGAATGAATGAGGCCTTATATAACGGCCCTGGAAGTGAATCCATTAGATGTGCATTCTCCATTAAACGACGTGGTATGTTTGCACCCCCTTTGTTTTATAACCTCTAAGTGTTAGCTGGCTTATAAGTGTATGAGAGAGTTAGTATGTGGGTGTGTAAGTGCCACACCTGTCCTCGTGTCTGAACTTGTGCCATATGTTGTGCCAGCATAAGTAGTCTGTCTCCCACGAAACTAAGACAGCTAATCCCCATTGGTCACTTGTCTGTCTGAATCTGCTAATATGATATCACTGGTTTTATTGTACACGAGGGCTGAACGATTAATCAAAACAAAAATCACAATTTTTGCTCCAAATCGCTATTTGGCTTATTAATCAAATTGCAAAGGCTGAAATTTATTTAAATAAATATGTGTGCGTGTTTTAGAGTGAAGTGTTCATTTATACACAAGCAAATCATAACAGTGTTTTTAGTGTCTCGGTTCAGAATTACTACTTTACACAATCTCCATTTCTGAAATTGCTGCAATTGCTTTGATTATAACGTGCATTTGAAATGCAACACTCACCAAACATTTCAACTTTTTTTTTTAATGAGAAGTTTAGAAAGCTATTGCCAAAAGGCAAGAACCTTTTTTTCTAAAGCAAAACCTCAGTTGTTCAGTGTTTAAAAATGAAGAAATTGAGGCATAAATATTAGTGTTGCAATTTGACAGTTTTGCAGTAAAATAAATTATTGTAATTTGAACTAAATATGTTTTATTTTGCAGTAAAATAGTAATATATCATATTTTTGCCTATTTTAATCATTTAATGTTTATATTATTTAATAATAATTATTATTATTTAATTTAATAATTATAATAATTATTATTATCATATTATTTATTTATATTGTGTTGACACATAATCATACAACTTTTGGCCAAATTGTGAAGCCCTACAAACAAGCACAGTAATTATGGAGCTCTTTAAAAAAAATATCACATTTTATAAATCACAGTTGTATTTGCAGTTTTTTTTTTCTTTTTTTTTTTTTTATGGGCTTAATGGGGTTAAATGCCTGAAATAAGGTCTGTGGTAAACACAAGCCTAAGATATTGTACATTTTATTCTATGACATAAAATACATAATGTTATTTAGTAGTAATGTAATGTTGTTGTTATTTTTACATTTTTGCTTGGAAAAAGGGCAGTTGCTAAGTGGCTAAATGGGACTACACTAGTGAAAAAAACAGCATATGCTGGTTAGGTATGTTTTGAAGCATGTCAGCTGGTTATGAGCTGGTCCTGAGCAGGATCTAGTTGCTTAGGACCAGCACATGACCAGCTAAGAACCAGCTCAAACCAGCAGCCATGCTTCAAAACATACCTATCCAGCATATACTGTTTTTTTTTTCCACCAGGAC
>NW_015555804.1:12964-21043 GCF_001515605.1 Sinocyclocheilus anshuiensis | reverse complement strand
ACACAGTTGTATTTGCAGTTTTTTTTTTTTTTTTTTTTTTTTTGTGTAGCCCCATGGTACACTTAAAATGCTTTTTAAGCTTTATAAACTTTCCCTTCAGGAGTTAGTGAGATCTTCTTTATTTGCCCTGTATTTAACATGTAATTCATTCAACAAGCCATCTTGCTTGTTTTGAATCTTTTATAATAGCAGGAGGTTTTGTTTTGATGATTATGACTGTATAAAAATGTAAACAGCATCAAGGAAATGACTAACACAGGCTAACACTTTTCTTCCCCTCTGTCCTTTTATAGGTATGGCCTCACAGGTTACGGTCTGCCCACCACATGTTTATCAACCCCAGACAAGTGCCTTTTGCAGAGCGAAGAAAATCGATCCCAGCAGCTGTGTTTACCATGAGAAGATCCCTCGCACTTATGTGGTCGGTGTGAATCTAGGCATTGCGCACCCTACGGATATTATACCTTTATCGAGAATCGAAGCTTTAACCAGCGAGAAACCCTGCGCTGCATGGGACATCTCGAAACAGACTGAAACAGCTCCACAGGAGCTCCTTGGAAGGGCTTCCTCGCCATACAAACGTGTGGCATCGGAGGGCGACCTTCAGTATTTCTCCAGAGCGGCCGCGGCAGTTGAAGAAGAAAGTGGAGACAGTGGCCAAAACAGCCAAAGTGGTAGTAGTAGAAACAGTGGCGGTGCTCCGGAAGGGGCGGAGAGAATCGAGAGGAACGGTGGTTTGAATTCGTTTGACAGAACCCAAAGATGTGGGTTTAAATGCAAAGGGGCTGAGCTTGAGAACGACAAGAGCATCATGCAGATAGTAGAGGAGCATTCGACTCTACCTGCCATGTTGCAAACAAACGTTGGGAGCACCACCGTGGTAGGCGTGGCCCTGCCCGAGCAGAACAGAACTGGGACGAGAGCCGTGAATGGGACAGTCGATGGCGACTATCAGTTAGTCCAACATGAAGTGCTGTGCTCCATGAAGCACACCTACGAAGTGTTGGAGTTCTTGGGACGTAGTACGTTCGGTCAGGTGGTCAAATGTTGGAAGCGAGGCACCAATGAGATCATGGCAGTGAAGATACTGAAGAACCACCCATCGTATGCCCGCCAGGGCCAGATCGAGGTGAGCATCCTGGCCCGACTTAGCGGGGAGAACGCAGAGGAGCATAACCTGGTGAGGGCTTTCGAGTGCTTCCAGCACAGAAACCACACCTGTCTGGTGTTCGAAATGCTGGAGCAGAACCTGTACGACTTCCTCAAGCAGAACAAGTTCAGTCCGTTGCCACTGAAGGTGATTAGGCCCGTTCTGCAACAGGTGGCCACGGCGCTTAGGAAGCTCAAAAGCTTGGGCCTGATCCATGCCGATCTTAAACCAGAGAACATTATGCTGGTAGATCCTGTGAGGCAACCCTTCCGTGTGAAAGTGATTGACTTTGGCTCTGCCAGCCACGTCTCCAAAGCTGTGTGTTCGACGTACCTGCAGTCTCGCTACTATAGGTAAGCGGTGTTTTTTTGTTTCCTTTTATTAGGCTGACTACTTGTCATTAGGGATGCACCGAATGTTCGGCAACCGAAATTATTCAGCCAAAAATAGCAAAAAAATCTCTTTCAGTGTTCGGCCGAATAATATGTACCAAACAATGACACGATCAAATAGAGGCACGCACTAATGCAGCAAACATGTCGGCAGCGTGAAAGTATTTAAATCTATCAGAGAAAGACACAGAAATCATTACAAGCACGAAGCACCAACAGCAAGATACTGTTTAGTGCTGCATCACATCATGTATTCTGACAGCGCTGCACGAGCTCGCGGCGCCAAGGTTCAAAGTCAAAGCACGAGGAAAATCTGCACTAAAACTGTGTTACTCGTCAGTTGCTCAGTAACATTTTTGTGATTTTTTATTTTTTTTTTGCAGGCATGTGACAATGTGATACGTGCGATAGGGTTGGGCCGATAGACGATCGCTGATGGCTGATAGACATCACGATGTGGAGCCGGCATCCAGATTGTTAAAATCGAAAGTTGCAACTGTGTTATTTAATGAGCTAACATGAACTAAGATTTGTATTTTTTAACAAAGTTTAATAACTTCTGTAGCAAATGTAGCTATTGCTCATTGTGAATGTTAATGCATTAACTAAGGTTAACTAATGAGGTCTTATTGTAAAGTGATACCTATTGGTCTTTATAGTTCTTTTGCACTTTAATCTGTGTAAAACTTTTAACTTTATACATTTTTCTGTATTGCTTTATTGCATTTAAATGTTCAGTTATTTATGTTATGAGAAAAAAGTTATTAAACCTGTTATACTGTATTATGACAGCACTTTTTTTAAAACAAAAATTCAATATCGTGATAATACCGTATACCGTGATAAAAGCATTAGCAATTAATCGCAACATGAAAATTTGATACTGGCATATCCCTATTTGTCAGTGGTATTGGGGATCTGCAAATCATTCGCCATCGTCCTCAGTCATCTCTCCTTACACCGTGTCGCGCTGCGCCGCATCAGCTAAAGACTGTCTACACTGGACGCAACAAAGCGACCGTTGAAAATCATTTGAAATTTGTGTCAGCACGTCATAAATAGAACGTGGCAGCAGTTTACTGTCAGGGATTTGTCGTGTCACGCTGTGCCGCATCCAGTGTAGACAGCATCACTGAGTTCTATTGACTGATCTATATATAATTAATCTCTATTATAGATCAGTGGTTCTATAGTATTTTGCCGTGCCGCTCGCATCCGGTGTAGACACGGTTTTAGGAATCATTAGTTGTTTTCCCTTATAAGGATTCATGCTTCGGGCACCCCCCCGTGCACCCGCCCACGCCGATGTCATCGTAGACATCGATCACTGTAGACATCGTCCGATGCCAAATTTGTAGACATCGCCCAACCCGCACTGAGATCTTCCTGTGGGTTTCTGCCAAAATAAAAGCCGAGAAAAAGCAACAACTCCATCAACATTCATAAATGTTAGTATTGTAATTTTACTGTTGTTCTGTAAAATAAAATAATTTCTGCTCAGCAAGGCTGCCTTTATTTGTACAGTAAAAAATACATGCCTGATTCAAGTCTCAAAAATGGCCAAAAAATATTATTTTACTAACTTAAATTGTGCTTTGTTGGTATAATGTCTGCTAGAATGTAAAACAAATTTTCAGTGTTAAGTAAATATTAATATTTATATATAATATAATACTAAAATATATTTTTACATTGTTGTTTTGTAATTTATTTTTTATTTGAAAAGCAGGACAAAACCGTAAAAAGCATATTTTGGCTATTTAATTTATGCAATGGTGGAAAAAAAAAAAAGGGCAAAATAGGCCTACATGGGGGAAAAAATGTGAAAAACTGTGTTCGGTATTCGGCCTTCGGCCCAGTGTTTCATTTTGTGCGGCTTCGGCCAAGAATTTTCATTTCGGTGCATCCCTACTTGTCATGTCTCTGTTTAATCATAAATAGTCTTTTGGAATTTGTAGCAAGTATAAAGATATAATTTGTGGTGTTCGTTTTGAGGAAGTCAAACTGAGGAAGGTTTACTTAAGCTGCACTTCCTGTCAGAACAATTATGTAATTCTGTCTATAGCTTTTGTCTAAAGTTTGATGGTAAGCTCTCTTTGTATCCACCATGGAGCAACACCCATACTAAATTTATGTAACGACGAAAAAACGACGCATAAAGTTTTCGACTAGTTTGGTTCCCTCTTGTCTGCTTTTTTCCTAATGGGGTCAGTTCAGTCCGCGATGGCTGTACTTTGTGTCTCTGTGGTTGGCAGTTCTTTAGGAAGAATGTGGTTTGCTGAAGTGATTCATGGGACATGGAAGAACATGGAATCTTACGTCTTAAATTAGAACATGCCTGATGTTTGTGTTTTCAAAAGTTCTCAAACTAAGTCAAACTTAATTAGTATTTTTTAACCCCAAAATTTCCTATCATGCTTTCAGTCTATAGTATATTGTAATAAATGGATGATTCAGGCAAAAATTAAATCTCAACCTCATGTTGTTCCTAAGATGTATGACTTTCTTGCTTTTTAGAACACAAAGTACACAATACATTATGCATTATTATAATTTCAAAAAGTTCAAAAGTCTGGGGTCAGTAAGATATAATAATAATTTTTTTTTTTTTTGAAAATGTATATTTTTAATCAGCAAAGATGCATTAAAAGCTCAAAAGTGGCAGTAAAGACATTTATAATGTTCCAAAGTATTTCTATTTCAAATTAAAGTCTTTCTTTTTAACTTTTTTTTCATCAAAGAATAAGAAGAAATTGTATCACGGTTTTTTCAACATTAGAAAAATAAAATGTTTCTTCAGCAGCAA
Source organism: Sinocyclocheilus anshuiensis (assembly GCF_001515605.1). Lineage (NCBI taxonomy): Eukaryota > Metazoa > Chordata > Actinopteri > Cypriniformes > Cyprinidae > Sinocyclocheilus > Sinocyclocheilus anshuiensis. The sequence continues at coordinate 16,695 of NW_015555804.1, read as the reverse complement.
ATCAACATATTCAGCATAAATCATCATAAATGATTTCTGAAGGTTCATGTGACACTGACGGCTGGAGTAATGGCTGCTGAAAATTCAGCTTTGCCAGTTCTTTAGGAAGAATGTGGTTTGCTGAAGTGATTCATGGGACATGGAAGAACATGGAATCTTACGTCTTAAATTAGAACATGCCTGATGTTTGTGTTTTCAAAAGTTCTCAAACTAAGTCAAACTTAATTAGTATTTTTTAACCCCAAAATTTCCTATCATGCTTTCAGTCTATAGTATATTGTAATAAATGGATGATTCAGGCAAAAATTAAATCTCAACCTCATGTTGTTCCTAAGATGTATGACTTTCTTGCTTTTTAGAACACAAAGTACACAATACATTATGCATTATTATAATTTCAAAAAGTTCAAAAGTCTGGGGTCAGTAAGATATAATAATAATTTTTTTTTTTTTTGAAAATGTATATTTTTAATCAGCAAAGATGCATTAAAAGCTCAAAAGTGGCAGTAAAGACATTTATAATGTTCCAAAGTATTTCTATTTCAAATTAAAGTCTTTCTTTTTAACTTTTTTTTCATCAAAGAATAAGAAGAAATTGTATCACGGTTTTTTCAACATTAGAAAAATAAAATGTTTCTTCAGCAGCAAATCAACATATTCAGCATAAATCATCATAAATGATTTCTGAAGGTTCATGTGACACTGACGGCTGGAGTAATGGCTGCTGAAAATTCAGCTTTGCCATCACTGGAATAAATTATGGTTTACATTATATTCGGATAGAAAATGGTTATTTTAAATGGTAATACTTATATAATATTTCACAAATGACTGTTTTTACTGTATTTTTAATTAAATAAACATTTTTTTTTATTAAATAGAAAAAATCTTACAGACCACAAACTCTTGAATGGTAGTATATGTATTTTGAAGATTTTTTCAGCCGTTTTTGTCTGTTAGTGGGGTCCAAGACAACATTAAACTCAATAACTTTCACTGTGAGGACAAAAACACTTTTCAAAACATGTAAAATAAGAAAATAGTTCAGGTTCGGAACAGTGTGTGGCTGAGTAAATCATTATTTTATTTTTTTGGTGAACTGTCCCTTTAAGACTTTTGTGCCACTGAAAGGCATACAAAATAGGTTTTGAACGTAATGTGACATTGCGGTGCGGAGTACAGTCTGTCTCTGTAAACGGTTTGTGGGGAAGCTATCAGCGAACAAGATGAAGAGGAGCTAGGCGCTAGTTTAAATAGGGCATTTGAACTCTTTGTACTTTGGCACTGCCACAGTTTGATGCCTGCAAATGCATGAACTCACAGCCCATGCAGGTGGCACATGTGAATGTGTCGCTTCGCATGGGAATGAGATGAACTGAGGAACGTGTCTGTTGGTAATGCTGTCTTTGCACTCAAAAGAAGTGTGATAACAGATGTTTTTATAGAAGGTTATGAATCATCATTCACTCTCGCTTGTTCTTCTTTTTTTCTGGGATTTTGTTCATGACTCTTTACATAGTGTTCATGTTAAATCATTACATAAGTACGGAGTAATTTTAACGAACAACATGTACTTAGTGTGCAATTATTTTGAGTGGTTTGTAATTGTGCTTTGTTTGCTATTGTAATTAATTAGTCACAATTAATGTTTTTTTAACATTATCAATGTAATATAAAGTGTTAATTTGTTAACATCTTCCCCTTCTATTTGTTGTGCTTTTGTTTTATAAAGTGCACATTTTGTTCTATAAACAAACATAAGTGCTTATGGATAACTGAATTAGTGTCCAAGAGTTTTGTTAAACCTAATTGTTAATTATTTAATCAAACTTTCATCAAAATATTCTTATATATTGCTGTCTTTGCATGTCAGATATTGCTGTGTTTTTGATAAAAGCCCCACATTGTGGCCTATATCTGTAGCGTTCAGAACATGTTTGCATCCCAAAGTGGGGGAAAAGGGCATTGTGTGCTTCTGTTTTCCATTTGTCCCCTGTTTCTGTCGGCATGATCGATGCCGTAAGAATCCATAGCTTGTTCCCAGTACAGATCTGGCTCAGCTAAATTTAGGGTGGATCTTGTTGTGTTCATGGACTCACTGTGGTATGTGAGGTTGTCATGACAAGTATTTATTTTTCATACTTCGAGCAGGCTGTGCTGAGCACGTACCCATGTGCCAGGAAGTGAAATTTTGCAGGTGTCGTGCAGTTGTTTTTATATTTCACACTGTTGTAGAACTGGTGTCTGTATGTTTGTGTCAAACATTTTCTCATTTTTATTAGGCTAATAGAAGAGTGATATTTTGAGTGGAACCTTGAAATAGTTTAGTCTTTGATCAGACTGTCTCATCTTCATTTAGCCGAAAACTGAAACCAAAAACCTTTGGTAATTAAATTTGTATGTTTGGGTATGCTTCTGTATGCTGTTGATAAATTAAAGTTCTTTGCAAACAGCTGCCTCGATATTTCAGCCAAATAAATTTGGCACTCTATCAACATTTTTGCTAGCAAAGTGCATCCATGCTCTTGACATGTTTACGTGTTGTAGCTCATCCACATCGTGCATGAAATAAGCAGGAAAAAAAGCATAATCTGAGAAGTGCTCATTTAAAGTCACTGTTTTGACCCTCCAAAACTATTTTGTCTGAAACTGATAAGTTCGGTTTTGAATTGGTCAAATTGGAAATCGGCAAATTGGATAATGTTGCAGAAAAGGATATCATGTAGTAATAGCGGTATCCCTAGTTGTAAGTCTGGTAATGTTCTAGTGGCCCTTTGTTAAAATAACCACTGTGGCCCATTAATAAATCACTGAGTTGCTTAGGTCAGTGTGTGTTGGGTTCCATGTAAAGTGAGGTACCTGCTTCAGTTCCAAGTTGCTACAGGAAAGGGTCATTAGGTGGCATGGATTTTGTTGTGGCCTCCTGAAGTGACTCATCCTGTTGTTTCCTTGACACACATACTGCCTTCGTTTGGCTGAATCATAGGATTCTTTCTTCTCAACTCAAAAGTAGTTTGAAGTATCCAATAGCAGCTGCTTAAAAGTACATCCTTTCGTCGGCGCCAATAGCCTTGTGGGCAGTGTGCCGACATATAGTGCCCTTGCGCTCCGGGCGTCCCGAGTTCGAGTCCCAACTCGTGGAACTTTCCCGATCCTGCCCCCCTCTCTCTCTCTCCTACTTGCTTCCTGTCACTGCTATACTGTCCTATCAAAAAAAAAAAAAAGCCAATAAAAAAGTACATCCTTTCCATTAGGGCTGGGCAAAAAAATTTATTTTTCGATTAATCGTTTTTTAAAATGACGCCGATTAGATATCGATTCTCAAAAGCCGCAAATCGATCTTTTCCGACTAAACGCCATTGTGCATAAAAATACCACAGAAAGTTAGTCAATATCACATGAAGAGTGCCAGTTTTCACCTCTAAAATCAGCATGATTACAAATGTGATTTTATTCAACAGTTCAATAAACAAGAAGGTAATATTATGAGACTTACGTTTTAGACACTATATTGCCTGTTTTTGCTTTATTTTGCTAACAAAAAATTCCAAACACAGCCACAGCGCTGTTTTACGTCTCTGTGCAACATGACGGGGTTTCGTTCCTGAATGAATCAACCGTTTAAATGATTCGGTTCAATCGCAGTGACTCACTTCTTAACAGTGACTTGCTGCCACCCGCTGGCGGTTTTAATTTCACATTTAAAGGGGTCATATGATGTTGCTAAAAAG
>NW_015555804.1:0-12921 GCF_001515605.1 Sinocyclocheilus anshuiensis | reverse complement strand
CATAAAATGTAAAAATCAATTTAAACTTATTGGAACAGATTAATTTCTATCACTGCTGTGAATTGACCCGCACACAGAATATGAAGGATATCGAAAACAAATTTTACGGACACACACACACCAGTACGAATAGGGACATTTAAGAGGGTTTATTCTCCAAATAACTAATTTCATGTTGCAGAAAAGTGTTTAGAAATTGTGTTTGGACTCTTGTTCTTGTTCCAGGTTACCTTCCTGCCCACTGATTTTTGCCTCTCACAAAAGCCACAAAGCCTTCCAAGAAGACAGTAAAGGCTTACGTCATGCTTGAGCTTTAGTTAGGCTGAAACTTGAAAGTTAAGTTGCACGACATAAATGCAATGTTTTGGTATTATCATTATTTTCATTACTATTATTTTGATTTATGCCTTAGTTTTAGTTTGTACTGTTTACCTTTTTTAAAGTAATGTGAAATTGATTTTTGTACTTTTACTTATTTATACATTTTATTTTTTTATTGATATATTTGTATTTGCATTTTGAATGTAATTTGGCAATTAAATGGGTTTAGTTTTCACGGTTATTAATGTATGCAATTTCAGCAATAAAAATGTTAATTTTTCTAAAAAGAAAACAAATTAGTTGTTTATTTTAAGAGATCTATCTTATTATCTCTTGTATATTTAGTATTGCTCTTTAATAAAAAAAAAAGCTACTTATCCGATTACTCAATCGATGGAATAATCTGTAGAATACTCTATTACTAAAATAATCGATAGCTACAGCCCTACTGATGTTTACTGTTAATTTTTTTTAAATATCAATAGCATTTGTATTAAAACTATATTCACTGAATGTAATCAAAAAATTAAGAATTGAATCGAGAGCTTGCGAATCATCTGAATCGATACCCAGCCCTACTTTCCATGTCTAAATTAATTTCTCTCACAGATTGTGGGAGATTGCTTTTAAGAGACCCAGTACAGTTGATGAAGTCACTTTAAGTGACAGGAATAAATTTGTAGTTTTGCAAAATTGATTGTGCTCAGATCAGCTCCAGGTTTCCCCATTTAGCTCTGGGTTTTGAAACAGGCAGTTTAACCACCAGAAGGATAATGGTATCAGAACATAGGAAACACTGTTAAAACCCAGGAAAACCGATATACACAGGGCAGTTGCATAACAATCCGCTTGCATTTAACAGAAGGCCGAGTGACGGGACCCAAGTCTGGCTGGCCTCAATGGATTGTGTGTGCTGTTCAAATAACCAGCGGTCTGTACTCAGATTCCTGCATTATAAACCCTAAAGTTGGGCAGGTGAGAGAGTCCCTCCATGCGGTTTCTGGGTCCTCGGCTTTGCTGAATTTGCATAATTTTGGAAAGATAATTTGTTGCTTGTTTTTATGTGCAAAGGGAACATTTTTGGTGCTGCCTGAAAATGTCAACTTGTTTTTCCCGGATTTGCTGCCTTCAGTTTTTTTTGTCCTCAAGATAAACAAAACGGTAGCTGTGCCTAATTTTAGCCGTTTTCGTGGTTTTTCATATCCTGTATTGTGCATTTTAGCAGTTTATTTCATACCTAGAGAAGTGTGAAAGACATTGGCCTTATTTTAAAATGCAGGCACTATCATATCTGTGCAGGCACACCCACTGAAACCAAATGACAGGTTTTGCCACCAGCCCATAAAAAGCATTATGCAACACTTCTGTTTTTCTTTTTTTTTTCATACAGTTTAAAGTCCTTACACACTGGCCTCTCCTCTGCTTTAATAAATCTGTTTTTGCTTTAGGAAGATGTGGAGTGAATCATTCAGCTAAAGTGCTTTCAAAATTGAGACTTTGACTTTGCCCAATGTCAACCATTTATTCTTATGCCATCACTTTTTTTTGCACGTTTTCCCACTTAGCTTGCTTGAAGCCTCACAGTAAACAAGACTAATGGTTCGCAAATAATGCACAACTAAGTGCAACCGCCTGCACAGCATCTAAAAGCATAAGTGGGCCAATATATCATCACTAGCATCTGCAGTTGTGATTATTTTTCCCCTAAGTCTATGGTCTTCATGCATCCCTATGTATAATAAATCTTGACCGAGACCCATGTTCATCTGTGGCCTGAGGAGTGGCCGTAAGTATGAACATCTGCTTTCTGTCGGTGTGTTTTAGATCGCGTGAATGCCTGGCCCCCATTTGGAGCGGACTTGCTCTTGCTTCAGATGAAGAAGATCTAATTGGCCAGATTCCTGGACTAATGAGCAACCTGAAGGGTTCAGTGGTATGGTGCACTTGGAAAGAGAGCACACATCTAGTTGTTTGTGTATCCCAGGCCCTTTGATGCAGCATTCATGCATTGCAAACTCCTCACAGCGTTAGTGGGTTCGGTCAGGCTTTGTTTACTAGGTTTCGAAATGCTCTTTGACCTCCGACCAGATGGAAGTTACTAAACCCTGATGTGTCCGTCATGAATAGAGACACCGTGTTTTCATCCTGGGTGTTCATTCAGGTTGTGTAGTCACTTTTAGAGAGCTTGATGGTCTGATCTTGACCCTTTAACATGACTGACTTTAGCATAGCCACATGACAAGCGCTGCCAATAGCATCACTTTGTTTTTTCTTTTCTTTTCTTTTTTTTTTTAATCCTAATATCTTTTTCTCATTTTCTTTTTGGGGAGATGCACCAATATTAATTTTAGGGCTGCCACTAACGACTATTTTTATTTTGATTAATCTATCGACTAATTTATCGATTCATCTTAACGATTAATTTCCCACAAAAAATCAACAATTTCACTTAAGAATATTTTATTAAACTATATTTTATTAAACCAAATGAAATCCAAATTTCTATGAAATCCTTTTTTTAAAGTAAAAGTAAAGTGCAACATAGTGCAAGAAGCAAGTGTCCATCTCAGTCCAAATCACTGAAATCAAAGTTTAGTATTATAGTGTAAGAATGACAACATATCCACGTGTTATAGTCTACTAATATTAAAATTATAATGAAAAAAAAAAACACTTTTTAAAGGAGTATTTACCAGAAATGTTATTTACCAGAATTTATTTAGGAGAAAAATGTAAATGTGCAGTATTTCTGAAAAAAAAAAAAAAACTTACATAAAATCAATTAATTGGAGATGCTTCCTATAATTATAATTAATTTTTTTGTGATAATAAAAAATTATGTAAGTGAACAATAGCCTTTAAAATTGCTTAAAATACATATATAATAGTATAAATATAGGATTTGTATTAAATCTATATTCATTCATATAGTCAAATCGAATCGAAATCGAATCGAATTGAGAGATTGAAAATCGAAATCGAATCGAATCGGAACATCTGAATCGATACCCAGCCCTATTGTTTTCCCTTAATAATAAAAACCTTCATTTAAAAACTGCATGTTGTGTTTACTTGTTATCTTTGACTAATATTTAAATTAGTTTGATGAGCTGAAACATTCAAGTGTGACAAACATGCAAAAAAATAAGAAATCAGGAAGGGGGCCAACACTTTTTCACACCACTGTACATTACGCATTACAACAAAGGCCTGCAGAGGGTGCCAACGGCCTGATTATTTTTACACATTGTTGTGCGATCTAATACTTGTTTAATGTCCAAGCACCATTTAATTCAAATGTCCACTTAATCTTTAATATTTTGCCATTTCTTTAGGACAGAAATGCTATAGCCACTGTAATTAAAAGAATATGTGGACATCAAAATGTGTAAACTCAGAGTGAGGGTTTGAGCTTTTATTTTGAAACCGCGATGTATTCTCCTGAGTTTTATTTATAAAGTAGATTTATAAATTATTTACCTTACAAATCTGTATGAAACGGTGCACGTTGCGTTCCCAGATGAACATTATAATAAACCCAAACTCACAACAGCATGCAGAGATGGAGTTTGAGATGCACCACACATGTAAATGATAACAGTTCCTGTGGAACTACTGTGTAATTAAATCGTAGCATTTGTGAATTCACAATTATGCTTAATTATGATTTTTAAATGGGTTTAATATATCATGCAACCTTGGGAAAAAATGTGTTTTATGGATTCTCGTCCGTGAAATGCGTGAAATCCGGTATTTTGCCAGTTAGTCGACGTGAGCAAAATGAAGTCGGGGATTTTAAAAATCGAATAGTCGAATAAAATCGACGAATCGCGACAGCCCTACTTAATTTAGTTTTTTTCTTTATTAATTTATTTTTGTTTAAATTATAGCTAAAAATAAAGGCTTGTTTTAAATGTTACAAGGCCATTTAGGATATCATAATTTACAATACGAATAATGGATTTTTGCCAAAGATTACATTTTAACCATTTTAACAGTCAATAAATTATTATTATTATTATTATTATTATTATTATATTTTTTTAATTTAGTGAATGCTGAATGATGTCAAAGGTAATTAAAGATCCAGTATCGGCCATTATAATTTAAAACATCTCTAAAATGAGCCAGTAACCACGAAGGTACTGATACAATTTGCATCCCTAGAGACTTTTGAAGGTAGTTCTGTCTAGAATGGCTTGATCGTTGTTTCAAACTCAATACACCAAGATGCATGTAGGATCAATTTTGCTGTGTGCACATAGTGATGCGTCATGCAAATTGTCCATTGCTGGTTGCAATTAGGTCAGCGGCAAATCGAAATTGAAATCAGACCGACAAGGTTTATGTGTGGTCGTTGCCAGCTGTGTTTTAAGAGCCTGGAATCAGTTTGTGCGCTTTGATCCATTTGTCAGATCATCTTGATATGTCGTGGTCTGTATATCATCCACTTGAGGATGAAACCTGATCACACGCCCCTTCCTGTAACCGCTTACCATTGCTGTTCGACATTTTGAATTGGGACCGGGTATGTTACAGGTGTGAAGCCTTATACCTTCCTTAGAACCTGGAGTCTGTTTTACATGCCATCTGGTATAAGGTTCCCATTTCATCTGTAGAAGCTCCTGGCTTGCTTCCCAAACTTCAGGGCTTATGGCATCAAGAGTTTATGTGAGTGATTGCAGAGTCTCATATCACCTTAGTCACTTTTAGATCCAGTCCTACTGAAAACCTTCGCATGAAAGGCTGTTTTTGTCTTTAGGCGTAAACTAAAAGAACACACTGAATCTGTGCCTACAGAATTCCACAAAGTTAAGTGGATTTGGAAAATTCTACAAACAGGGTTCGTTACACATTCTCTTATTGAAAATTGATTCATTTGAATTTGCTTTCAACTACCAATCAGAGTGCAGCACTCTCTGTTTAACACCATGTTAAAATTGCCCCGGAATCAGGACAGAGTAAAAAAAACAACTACAGATTCTCAGCCACATCATTAGACTTTAAGCAGTTAGAAGCCTTTAATGTAGCTTCATTCCTTAACTCAGTCTTCTCAAGAACATCTAAACCAAATCAATACCTAATAATATAGCTGTTCATGCTGTTGCTTCCTGAGATCATCAGGCCTTTATAGAGGATTATATTCAGCTCTGTCTAATGCACATTGATTCCATTGAAGCCGGGCAGACTGTCTGCGTTTCTTAGCATTTCCGGCGGGAGCTGAAATGATGCAGCGTTGAAAAGGCTTTGTTTATTGCTCTGGTGCCTCTGCCTCATAACGCTCCATGCAAACAACACTTCCGTCTCTGAAGAGCTTGAAAAAAAAAAAAAAAGCTTGTTTTTTTTTTAAAGAACTTGATTTGTTTACCTGGCAACATTATCGGTTGGTCTACCTGAATCAATTAGGGATGCAACGATACCATTTTTTCAGAACCGATCCGATACCAAAAATTCTGAGTAAATTCCGGCCAATTCCGATCCGATCCGATACCAGTGCAGTTTTTTTTTTCTTTTTTTTTTTTTTAAATCAATGTAGAATTTCTGTACTTTTGTGGGTTGACCTGATCATCACTCTTTTGTGTGCTAAACACAATCTGCTAAATATAGACAACTTAATTTTAATGAAAAATAACAAATGAAAAAATATATAATCATAAAATATGACAAAAAATACTATTATAAAACTAGGTTAGTGGATAATTCAGCAGCAAAAGTTATTCTAGGAAAATCATGTGTGCACAATAATTTTATAAAAACATTAAACTAAACTAAACATTTAGTGAAACAACATTATTTAGTGGGAAACAAATAAAAGTTAATAAGTGTAGGTAGTGTTGTCAAAAGACCCGGTATTTCGGTACCAAGTCGGTACTAAAAAAATGAAAACGTTACGGTACCAGGTTTTTTAAGTACCGGTGGTACCGAGTACCCGGCCGACCCGGTTCTTGATGCGCTATCCGAAAGCTATCCTCTTCCAGTGTTGCCAAGTCCGCGGTTTTCCCGCGGAATTGGGCTACTTTAACACTGTTGTGTTAAATGTTGTTTTTCATGTCCGCGGGTTGAAAAATGACCCCATTAACGTGATATTTAGCCCCTGGAATGCGAATTTTACCAGGGGAACCCCGCCAAAACATGCGTATTTTATCCTCGGAACGGGATTTTTAACGGGGAACCCCCTCGAAACGCGATTGGGCGGGTTTTGTTGTGAAAACCTGGCAACCTCTTCATAAAAGCAGTGGCGACCTCAAGAGGAGGAAACGCATCAAACTAACAAAACACCCCGCTCAAGCAGGTAAGTTTCAATTACATTTTTTATATTTAGAGCTTCTGTTATGAATATTATTCCATATTTTAATTTGAATTTCGGATTGAAATAAACATCGCCGTTAGCGTATACGTAGTTAATCGTTAGCATAAGTGCGGCTAATGCTAATATAATGAGCATTAGAATGAATTTTGTTCAAAATGATTTCTTTAACTATTTAATACTCCTATAACTTCTATTACTGTAAAAAAAACAGGAGGACATAATGGTATTTACTATTTTTACACACCAGAGGCTTTTAAATGAACTGTGTAACCAAAATATGCATTTTAGAGAATGTACAAATGTATGGTTAACAGTGTTTGTCATATAGTGTTTGTCATATTAGTCCGTCAGAAATTTTTTTTTAAATTATTTTTTAGTTAGTTGTAATTCTTGGCTGAATATCTCTAGCACAGCGCGCAGCGCTCCGCATTAGGGCTGTCAAAAAAAAATTTGAATTTCGAATATTCGTCGAATTTAAAATAAAAATCCACAATCCGAATTTTAGGTGTGCGTTAAGGAGGCAGCCTTATCAGCGGCGCACGAGTGACGAGATGCGATGACGATGTAAGTGTCGTTGCATTATAATATTTTTGTTAGCCTATCCAGTTGAAGCCACTAGATGCAGCACAGCTGCGTTGTTCATTAAAAATATAGCGGAAAAAGAGAACATCAATGTACCGCCAGACCCGGAGATCGGCTGAATGGATTCGAAAACGGTAAAACTCCACTGTTTAACTCTAGCGGAGTTGGAAAATGAGCCTATTTGCAAAAATAGTGGAGTGTTCCTTTAACTTATGAAAAAAACTTTGAAAAAAACATATATCGCGATTTTATGGTGGGTTTTTCCCCATCCCACTGCATCTCATGTTTTTAAATGAAAAATGTACTCTGTGATTGGCTTTCCGCCCTTTGTATCAAACTATGCATACATGCATGATACTGTTTTGTTTATAGTTGCTTAAGCAACTTAATTATAATTGGTTTATAAACATTATTTTAAACATTATGCACTTTTTTTCGCAGATAGTCATGTTATCTTATGCTCTGAATGATGCACCCTCTTGTGGCCTCAGGAGAGAAGCCAAAAGCTTTTCTTCACCCTAACTGAAATTATGCATTTTACATTCGAATAAAATTCAAATTTAGTTTTTCAGCCATTTTGACAGCCCTACTCCGCATAAAAAAGGGAAGAGATATTGCTGCATAGTGTATTATATCTGTGCGATATTTTATTGAGCCTTTTATTTTAACAGTTTTAAATCTCAGTTATTGTGCGCTCTTGAAGAGAGTTTCATCGTCTTGACTGTGGTAATCAAACGCGACACGCAGTTTGAATGCTGAATGGAGGATGACAGACAGCTGCAGCGGAGAGAAGAGTTTACGTGAACTTGCGTCTTAAATATTAATCTATTAAACATTAAACTATGGAACGGCTTCAGAACACTTGAAATACAGTGCACGAAAACGTTATGGTGCTTTATAATGTTTTTGTGCCTTTCGTGGGGCTTAACAATAACACAGAATAGTATACTCACTATATCGGATTTGGATCGGTCTCGTCTGACCGATACCCGATCTGGCAAAAAAATGCTAGTATCGGAGCCGATACTGAGTATCGGATCGATGCATTCCTAGAATCAATTGTTCTTTTACTATATAATTGATGCTGTTATAGCTTTATTAATATTTTGTTTAAATTTTTATTTTTATATTTTCTGTTTTAATTTTTTAAATGTCTATATAGTTATTTTATTTCAGTTGCAGTGATTTTAGTACAAGTTAAAATAAAACCATATATACACACAAACACACATACATTCTACTGTTCTTAAACTTGTATTTCTAAGAACAAGTAATTTAGTTATTTTTTTATTTATATTTTAAGCCAGATAGTTTTTATTTCTTTAGTGAATCAGTTCCAAAAACTGATTCAGTTACTCATTGTAAACATTTTGCTTGCTTCAGTATGTTTTGATGTTGCTGTATATTACTGCACTTTGTTATAAACTGCTGTGTCCTCTTGTTTTAGCTTCACATTTCAACCGTTCTCATAACCTAAACCAGGGATCCTCAAATCTGGCCCACAAGATCCACTTTCCTGCAGAGTTTAGCTCTAACCCTAATCAAACACACCTGAGCATGCTAATCAATGTCTTCAGGATCATTACAAAATCACAGGTAGGTGAGTTTGATCAGGGTTGGAGCTAAACTCTGCAGCGCATTGGCCCTCCAGGGCAAGATTCGAGGAACCCTGACCTAAACCCTCTGATGGGAATCTGTTTTGCTGTGACCTCAGGAATGCTTAGCTTCCAATAAAAAATGGTTTGGCTGGTGCTATAAACCCTAAACTTTGTTCTGGAATAGCCCTGGTTACAAGGTCTAACAGAATGTGATTTTCTAGCCAATGTGTACTAATTGTACGCTCTGCTTCTAGAACTAAGGGGTGGTGCAGGAGCCAGGCTTTAGCTATGAGTGGTATGTTGTACCCTTTGGGCGTTAGCCAGAGAAAAACATTAGCTTGTCTGGATGTTTTGCAACACATGACTGTGTTATGGTTGGATATGGGAATTAAGGGAATTGTTTTAGTGCTAGCCAGCTCCTTCACCCTAAAAAAAAAAAAAAAACCTCGAACTAATGTACTCATAAAAATAAATGTTCCAAAAGGGGGTTTTCACAGTGATGCCTTAGAAGAACCATTTTGGATTCCCCAAAGAACCTTACAGTGAATAGTTCTTAAAAGAATGGTGTAAAGGACATTTTAATAATCTAAAGAATTTTATTCCCACTATAAAGAACCTTTTGTGCAATCAAAAGGTTCCGTTGATTAGGGGTGTAACGATATTCAATCCGAACCAAAAAACCGTGATACACCACTCACGGTACGTACCACGGTACTCTCTTGGCCTACCCTGCCCCCTGCTAAGACACTTCAAACACATAAGACCATGATGGTTTTGAATTGCTTGAATCACTTTGCAAAGGAAGGTACCATTAAGGGCAACATCTGCATAACTAATCTGTCATATAGGCTACATAAAATTATAATGAGAAAACAACTGTAAAAGAATATGCCATGTTTCAGTGCATTGTAATGGAAAGAATGCGTCCACAAAGTTATATCTTCATGACTAGTACAGTCAAGTTTGCTTGTGCAGCCACTCGCAGCCTTTTGTGGAACTGCAAGTATTTACATTTTAGTATCAAATATTGTTTGCATTATTTAGGCATTTTATTTTATTTTAATTTTAAGGCAATAGATTTGTTGGTAACCCTTTATAAAGCAAAACATTTTTAAGTCTCATTTCTCAATACATTAATTAACATGAACTAGCAGATAGCTATTATTATTATTATTATTATTAAGTTAAAAGTGAATCTAGTGTTCTTTTGCATTGCTGGTGCCATGCCATGAACCCTACTCCCACAGCAAACAGAACCGAACCAAACCATGGCTCCAAATCTGTGTTGTGAACCGATCCGTGGCATTTGTATATCGTTACACCCCCTACCGTTGATGTTAAAGGTTCTTAATGGAACCATGGATGCTAATAAAGAACCTTTATTTTTAAAAGTGTAGCTAGTACTTCTCCAGGACACGACGAACGAATTGTAGGTGTTGTCTAACAGATCTGAAAAAGGGGTGTCAGAGGTGTTGCCTGACAGATTTGCAGCTAACAATCGCGTTTAGTGTTACTTTGCGTGTTATTAAAAGTCCAGTACGCTACAGGATGTCGTAACGGCTCGGGTTGTGTTACTCAACCTAAATTTCCTTTCAGATTTCCCAAACTGCCATGATATATGTTCCTTTTTGCAAAAGGACCTGTGGCCCTCACAGAAAAGTTTTGGATGACTTGTAGGGGAAGTCCGAATAACTGCTCTCTGCAGTAGGAGATTAGATAAGCTGTGTTTGGGTGGGATTGGTTTACCGAGAGCTCTCTGACTGGACGCTGAGCAGGAGGGGCGGAAAAAACCCAGTGACCCATGTCTTCTCATTCCCGTTCACAGAAGCCGCTGTTAATGAAAGGCTTTAACCTGGCAGGCACGTGTGGATCATCTGCTGCGGCTATGTGTTCATATTCAGCTCTCTCTGGGCGGTTGACTGCGTGCCAGAGACAGTCTAATGTCCTCGCCCCTTTTGTGAGCAACACAAGACGTTGACAACCCCGGGGTTAGGCTGGGATGATCAGCTGGGGGCAGATTTCTGAAACTCCCACACCCTCACACGCTGCCTGTTTGTGGTGAGAGACTGCTGACAGCGGTTTTGACACAGCTGATCTCCCTAATCTCACGTCCCCTGACACACTTCGCCGCCTTTGGGTTTTTTTTTTTTTTATAAACATCCCCTGGCTGAAATCCCATCCTGATCATCGTGCTCTCTAGACGACGTGCCCTATGCTTGTTTTCTGAACAGCTGCAGAGCTCCGTTGGCCTTCAGAGAGGTTATTGCGTGGTCAGGGCTTGCCGTCCCAGTAGCTGCTTTAGACTGCGGTCGCTCTAGGCTTTCCGCCTGCAGATTGAACCAGATGACTCGTACCCACCTCCTTCCTATCCCGCCGACCTCACAGGAAATAACTGATGCCGGACAGGTTCAAATTTAGCATGGCTTTGCTTGACAAACACTGACTTATTGGTTCGTACTGACACAGAAAATGGCCTTTTAGCATGTGCCCACCATTAGCAATTCCACCTTTTAGTCTTTCTTTTGGTCTTTAAAACATGATATCGGTGGAATCAGGTTGCATGACAGAGAACAATGGATACACAACACCTCCCTTTGAAAACACTTTTGGTAAAGTTGATGCAGTAATGGTGAATATTCTCATGTTGCTGTTGTTTTCAGCTTACTAGAGTTGTAACTATTCACTCAACTCACGATTCGATTCACGGTTTTGATTTCACGATTCGATTTTCTCTTCTTTTTTTTTTTATCATAATGAGGTTGAAGACATTATACAGTAAATGAAAAGGTGTCATTTTATTAGGCTATTGCTGCACGCTTTTTTGTAAAATTAAAATATAACAAAACTAAATTGAAATTTTAAAACAAACCCCAAATCAAACAAGTTACACAAATAAATTAGAGGCAACCACTGGATTTTAATCATGATCCAAAAAAAGATGCAGCGCGAGTAGTTTTTAATCTAAATTAGACTGTATAATTTCGAAATTTGAAGCAAAAACAGAATGGTCTGACTTTAGTTTTGAAAAACTATACTACATAAAAACATATCTGAACGAAACAGCAGACGAACTGAATGAGATGCAGATTCACTCTCTGACAGCAGGTGGCGCTTATGAACAGCAATAATACAGCGTTTCCTGGGTTATCGCTGTAAACAAAGCAGCGCTGCACTTATGAACACTAATATGCATTGTTCAGAGGCAAGATGAAAAGAAAATACCACGTAAACTTTTCTAAAGACAGTCTGTTCTCCTCAGAGATACATTCATATAAACTCCTACTCTAGTTGTATCGCGATTTGTTTGGCATCTCAACCGATTTGAATCCTCACATATTTGAATCGATTTTCGACGGGCTCGCGGTTAATCATTACATCCCTACATCTTACCTTATAATATTGTTGGCTGGTCCAAAACATATCTGATTGTTGGAGAGCTCTGGACAATTAAATCTGTATTCCTTACAAAATAACCCCATATCAATGGCTGTTGCAACAGTAGCTCCATGTGTGTTTCTGGCATGGTCAAGTCTGTCTTCTTTCGCTGAAATTAAAGGGGTCATATGATGCTGCTAAAAAGAACATTATTTTGTGTATTTGGTGTAATGAATTGTGTTTATGCGGTTTAAGGTTAAAAAAACACATTATTTTCCACATACTGTACATTATTGTTTCTCCTCTATGCCCCGCCTTTCTCAAACGTGTCGATTTTTACAAAGCTCATCGGTCTGAAAAGCGAGGTGTGCTCTGATTGGCCAGCTATCCAGTGCGTTGTGATTGGCCGAATACCTCAAGCATGTGACAGAAATGTTACGCCCCTTGCCATATTGTGATGCCTTGTCCCGGCCGGAGCGACGAGACAAAAACATTAAAACCCATTATAAACGAGGCATTTGTTGCATCCAGTGGGGACATAATTACGGATTATAATGACTTATACTGTCTTTTTACGCGTTGCGTTGCATCGCGCCACGTAAACATAAAACCATGTCTGCATTTGTGATCGGAGAAATGACAAACAACAAGTGCTACTCTACACTGCCCAAAAAAAGCGTTTGAATCGTAAGTGGCAAATTCTTTAAATATAAAAAAACGTACTTGCAGTCTGTG
>NW_015555803.1:1092-1295 GCF_001515605.1 Sinocyclocheilus anshuiensis | reverse complement strand
CGGCATAGGCGGCATGCGGGCGGAGGATTCTGTCCATGAGCCGCTATAAAGTGGCCGGAACCCCAAACAACCCGAAAGGAAGGGTAACAAATTGGTATAATCCAAACGGCGTCGTGAAGGCTGTCTTTTCTTTGGATAAGGGCGATAAGGGGATCTGCCAATATCCTTTGGTTAAGTCCAGTGTCGAATAAAAATGAGCTGTA
>NW_015555803.1:0-100 GCF_001515605.1 Sinocyclocheilus anshuiensis | reverse complement strand
AAGGAGCTCAAAGGGGGAAAACCCCGTGGAGGCTTGCGGGACCTCACGCACAGCAAATAATAGGGGTTCCAGCCATTTATCCCAATTTTTGGCGTCTTCG
>NW_015555802.1:288977-296374 GCF_001515605.1 Sinocyclocheilus anshuiensis | reverse complement strand
GAATGTAAATGGGAGCTTTTAAAACCTTGATCAAGTGAAATTTGTGTAACAACAGCGAATAAACCCTGTTGTCTATAATTTCTATTGTGTACTGGCAGCGAGCATTGTTCTTGTGATAGCTGCAGTAAATTGTCTGTTAGAATGAGAGTAATCTCACACTAAATGCGATCAGTTTTAAGCACAATTGGAGTTAAGGCACAGTACCTTAAACTAACGCCAGAGGACAGGCTGTTTATGTATCTAACACTTCTTGAACTCCTCCTCTACCCTCCTGATTTCCCCTTGTGTGGGCTCACCAACTCCACCTTGTGGGCATTCTCAGCTAGGTCAACTTCCCTCTCCCTAAATCCATGTACTTCAATTTGTTTTATTTTTAATTTTCTTTAAAACTTTAAAACTTCTTTAGTCATTATTATCATTCTCACCATTCTAGTTACCTGCCCACTCCCCCTTGTGGGCATTCTCTGCTAGGTCGACTTGGTACTCTTTTGTTTTATTTTAATTTCCCTTCTGCTTCGTTAGTCATTATCATTCCAGCCATTCTAGTTACCTGCAGTTTTATTTTTTAATTTTATTTTTATTTCTTGTTTTTGTATTAGTTTTTCATATCCAGTACTATTTTTGTTTTACTTTATTATCTTTTATTACTTTTATAACTTTTATATTTGTTTGTTTTGTTCCTTTTTTTTATTTAAATTTTAATTTTTAATCAGGGTTCTCTCCCCCTCTTCTCTCTCCCTTTACCACTCATTTATTTAAATTTAGTTTAAACAGTGTTTGAATTCAAATTTAAAGTTAATTTCTGTATTCTAGCCATTTATGTTTACCTATAGGTAGCACTCCCTCTAGTGCTTAGTTGGTGAAGCGACGGTTGCCTCCATGGCGGATCACAGTGAGCTGTCACGGGATCCTGACTGGATCACCTTAATCCATCACTAAGCCTAGCCCATAGAATACTAACCCATCCAGCTAGCAAAACGCCAAAATCAGGTTTTTCCTCAATCTTTAAGGTAATTAGCCTGCTCCTGCTATCCCAGCAAGGCTAACACACTAGATGTTATGACCCAACAGCGCCCTCTACTCTATAGGCCCTGTCAAAACCCCTAACAGCAGTGAAAGGCTTAAACGTGCTCTCTCCTCTATCTCTCTCTGTGTTTTGATTTGTTGGTTTGTTTGTTTTTCATTTTGTTCTGTTTTGTTTGCCTAGAGACCGAACCTTTGAGAATCATCAAGGAAGGCTGAGTAATAGATTGATGACCCAAGCTGCCAAAGTCTTTAGACGATCATGCTGTCAACAATCTTTAGTTAGATCCTTTCCGGTGCCCCCCACAACAATCAGACACACCTTGCCATTCACATCCGAAATAACAGGTGTCTGGTCTACACTCCGCTAACTGTTTGTACTCATCAAACAGACTGAACATAGAACAAACCAGAGCTGCAGGAGGAAGTAGAGAGACTCCAGAATGCCTTGACTGATCTCCGTGTAGACACAGCATGCCGAAAGCAGTGGGAAAAGGACACCAGAGAGGAACTGAGTGAAAACTCCAGCAAGCAGAGGCTCTCCTGATGAGAGCAGAGACTGAACTCAAAGAGAGAGATGCTAGGGCCAAGGCCTGCGAAGGCCACCTGCAAAGTTCCCGGGCTGAAGTCAGTGCCCTGGGACATCACCTGCCTGCATCCCAGAACCCCCAGCAGCAGCAAGGGGGTGGGAGCCTTTCCAAAAGCTGTCTTCCAGTCACGGTGTGTCACCTAAAGAATTGGATAAGCTGGCCAGAAATATTCCCACTTTCACTCCAAACCCTGCAGGAGGCCACGACGTGCACGCCTACATAAAAGACATTGACTTTCACTTGCAAACTGTTGCCAATGTTACCACACGAGACAGACTCTATCTGCTCAGGATGACCTCCAGCGGTGAGGTGCGGAGCTTTCTAGACCGGCAGCCAGAAACAGTCCAAGTGGATTACCAGCAACTGCAGCAGGTTTTGATTAAGGAGTTCTCTGACCCAGAGTCAGAGCAAGGACTGATTACTGCCATGGACCTTAAACAGGGCAGACAGGAAACCACGCAGGCCTACTACAACAGGCTTAGACAGGCGTACTTTGGAGCACAGAACGAGCCAGGAATGGAAGATGATTTCAACTTCAAAACTCTGTTCCTCCGGAACCTGCACCCAACAGTGAGTCACCACTTGGGGGTTCTGGCTTGCCCACAGACGATGTCCACTCAACAGCTGCGAGATTTGGCCCA
This sequence comes from Sinocyclocheilus anshuiensis, assembly GCF_001515605.1. Lineage (NCBI taxonomy): Eukaryota > Metazoa > Chordata > Actinopteri > Cypriniformes > Cyprinidae > Sinocyclocheilus > Sinocyclocheilus anshuiensis. Next base: position 294,120 of record NW_015555802.1, on the reverse strand, counting down.
TAAGGCCCATGCCAAACAAAGGACTGCTTCTGAAAAGACAAGAAAAACACCCACAATCTCCACATGGGAAGCCAAGAGACGGCCCAAGGGGAACCGACACTCACGACACAAGCATCGAGCTCGGACTGCCAACAGCAGAACCCCTCTCAACATGCCCTGGTCAAGCCCAAATATAACAGAGCAAGGACTGATTACTGCCATGGACCTTAAACAGGGCAGACAGGAAACCACGCAGGCCTACTATAACAGGCTTAGACAGGCCTACTTTGGAGCACGGAACGAGCGAGGAATGGAAGATTATTTCAACTTCAAAACTCTGTTCCTCCGGAACCTGCACCCAACAGTGAGTCACCACTTGGGGGTTCTGGCTTGCCCACGGACTATGTCCACCCAACAGCTGCGAGACTTAGCCCATAAGGCCTATGTCACACAAAAGACTGCTTCTGAAATAACGGGCGCCGTGCCAAGCCACAGTGACAAACCTGTCAACACAATGTCAAGATCCTTCCCAGCCAGCAGAGAGCAGCGTGGCCATGGTGGTGCCCGTCCTAAGCACCAGACTGGGCACCCCGAGAGATCCTGGGACAGGTCACAACCACCCCTCAACCTAAGGGGTGGAGCCACATGGGAAGCCAAGAGACGGCCCAAGGGGAACCGACACTCACGACACAAGCATCGAGCTCGGACTGCCAGCAGCAGAACCCCTCTCAACAGGCCCTGGACAAGCCCAAATATAAACCATCCACAGAACAGAACCAGAAAGCTACATCTGAATCAGCAGAGATCAGGAGACTTTTAAAGGAACTCCCCCAAGAAAAGCACCACAAGGGAGAGAAAAGGGATGAGTCAGATCAGTTATGACTAAGCATTAGCTCTGACCCCAACGCCCACTCAGAGTCCCCTCAAAATGAACTTCCCAACCAGATCACTGCTAATCCACTGTTAACCACAGAACCAGATATCCCATCACCACATGATGACATCACTCAACCACCTCAGCTGACTGCTGAAACACCAGAACCAGTCAACATCCCGCACCACACCTCCAGCCCGGACCGCAAAGTACCAGAAAGCGCCAGAACCAGCCAACATCCCGCAACACACCTCCAGCCAGGACCGCAAAGTACCAGAAAGCGCGGTTTTGGTGGTCTGCCTCCCTGACGAGCCACACGAGACCAGCTCTGACTGCTTGCCAGTCACCACACAAGCCCCAGTGCCAAGACTCCTGGGGAACCTAATCGAAAGGGGGGTGGCCAAAAAACTCTACCTGGCCATCAAATTGGAAAATGAGGTGAGACTGGAGGCCCTGGTGGACTCTGGAGCTGACCTCACTTTAATGTCAAGCCAACTTTTTGACACACTTCAAAGCGAAGCCAAGAGACAGAATTTAACTCTTAAATATCAGAGGTGTGTGCTGAATGTGCAGTCCTACAGCCAAAATGAGGTCCAGCTTGAACAGGTAGCTCCAATTCACCTGACCATCGGCCCTATGAGCTTAGTGTTTTGCTAACAAGCGCACACGATTCCCTTTGAATCCCTGCCCATCACCCATGGTGATTGCCAAGGGCATCTGTGCCCTGAGCTTGAGGAATGACAGGTGTCTAACCCATTACTTCCTAGTCCTTCCAGACACACTGCATGATCTCTACATCGGAGTGGATATTCTGATTCGCCTCAGGGCTCACGTGGACATGATCAATGAAGTGATATGGGCTCCAATGACCTCACAGTCCCCCACTGTTCCTGTCAACCTCGAGAACCTCCTGTCAGGCCAAACCATCCCTGAGGCCTGCACACTAATCAATGAACAAGAGACTGTAGTAACAGTTTACACCAAAGGGGTCGCTGTTCGACTCAACCTGCGAAGCGGCCAAGCTCTCAGCCACACCCTAGGCTTCTTCCAACCTTCACCCGAATGTGGGGAACTGGGCCTCACTTTGGAAGCCACACCCCTCGTTGAAGTGACATCTCGGGCAGTGTACATCCTGTTCAATAACTGCATGGCAACAGATGTCAGAGTGCCTGAAGCCTACCGTCTGGGTTGGCTAGTGAGTTATGACTTCCATGACTTTGAACTGATTCTACCAATAATTGGACCCATCTCAGATTCAATGATTCCAGAAGGAAGCTCAGGCCACACAGTGTCAACGGCACCCTTCAAGATCATCACCATAACCTCAGTCATGCCAGTGGTCAAGGAGCAGGTGTGTACAGAGCTAACAGAAGACCAACACGTTGCTGTTGTAGCGTCTGGACCAATCAGACACACCATTTTTCATTAGATTTAACAAATCAGTTATTCATTAGATTAACAAATAGTCACAGAGCCCTCACCCAATAAACATACTGGGTGCCAGGATGTCTGCGAACGACAATAGGCCTCTGATTCCATGGCAACCAATGCTGATATCACCGGTTTTATTGCCCAAAGGAATGTGGGTAGAGAAACTCACTACATTTTCCATAGGAAAGACACAATGCACAGTAAAAATGAACTCTTCTCTAATTAATTAATAGGAAAACCTTTCTTTGAATAAACACACATATCCTTCAGGACATTGTGTATGTTGTTACTGTCCTTGTATATTGGCTTTTATATTGTATACTGTTTTATGCAGGCTAATGATGGAACCACTCGTTCATGTCATCTTACCTATATGTAATCCTACCATGTTTAGTATCTATGAATTCGTCTTCTGATGATCTAAACGAGAGTGCAGATGAGTCACATTTCCTTGGTCAGACCTCCAAATTGACTGGGTCGGACCCCTACCCAGGTCAACAAGGGGCAACAAGTATTTCCTCACAGTTGTGTGCCAGTTCATCAAGTGGGTAGATTGCCTCCCAGCACCCAACGACACTGCCCAAACTACAGCATGCCTCCTGATGAATCACATCTTCTCTAGGTTTGGGCTACCGCTGAGAGTAGTGCTAACTAGGCCTTGCTATAGTCCTCAAACAAAGACTGTCTTGAACAGACAAGAACTTCCCTCACTGATCCACTGCCTGAACCAGGATGCTGCTGTGGCTCGCCATCCTCTGCCTCCAGCTAACCAGAGGACAACCACAACCTGATATCACATCACCGGGTCCAGCATCAGGCATTGTACTGAGGGAACAACCTGGACTCCCTATCACCAACTGCAGGACTCACACACAGAAAGTATATGTCAGACTTGACCCCCGAAATGTCTACAAGACACATAATCCCCAGGCAGCCGCACACTACAGTTGGAGAGGTGCCCGATGGGCTGAGAATACCCTCTCTCACGCAGAAGCCGATATCAAACACGTGCTCACTCAGTTGCAGAAAATGACTGTCACTCAAGCAGAGCTAAGCGGACATAACAGGCGTGACAAACGATTCCTAGGGGCCTTGCTCAGAGCTGCTGCTGCTGTTGGAACCCTGTTCAACCTGGGAGTGACCAGTGTCAACTCCGTGAGCCTATCTACCCTGAGGCAACATGTAAGGGAGATCCAGACTGAGATGCCCCAGCTGAGAGAACAACTCACACTACAGGGCCAAACCCTACAGACTACAGGCAAATCATTGAAGGGCACCCTGGTGGTTCTGAACACCCACAGTGTCCTGCTGAACCAAACTGTGAACTCCGTGAAACAGTTATTCTCTGTTATACAGAATGATGTTGCCCAAACTCAGCTGGTCACCGCACTGATGTCTGACATGCTCCGTGAGGTGAGCTCCTCCATCGACAGCCTAGCCATGGGTAGAATTCCCCCATATCTGGTGCCCCTGAGCCTAGTACAAACTGTGTTGTCCGCTGCTACTATCAATCCACCTGACTCTCTCCAAGCCCACCTTGCCTACTCCTTGAGAGGATCCATCCTGCTACATGTCGACCCCGAGCAGAGAGAGATGGCGTTTCTTCTGAGTCTACCCATCATTGAATCTGACAACATTCACAGACTCAAAGGCATTGTCAATGTTGGATTTTGGCAAGGAAACACTCACATCAGGATACACACCCCAGATATGGTAGCCTACCATGACAGTAACCCACAGATATACCTGGCCCCAAACCTGCGCATGTGTACCCTGAACAAAGACATTCATTATCTCTGCCCCAGCAAGCCCTTCCTCCGAGACAACACGGAAGGAATCTGCGGGTTACAACCCATGCAAAGAGAGACACTCTGCCCTGCTGAGGCCAAGCCTCGCGCACAAGTCACAGAAACGCAAGCAGAGATTATGGGAAATCAGTGTCTCGTCAACACGCCCATCCGTACCGCAACACTGAACTATGACCAGCATGACACTGCCATCCGTGTCAGCCTGCCCAACCAGAGTATGTGGATTCAAGTGCCCAAAGGTGCCATCCTCCACCTCGGTGACCTGGCGCTGTACCACCTTCCAAGTGAAGAGTACCAATCCGAGGTAGAAATGCCAGCCTTCTTCAGGGACCACAATCTCACCATGGAACCTGAATTGGAACTGAGCATTGAGAAAGGGGGATCGTGGAGATTCCAGCCTTCTTCAAGGATCACAGTCTCACCCTGGAACCTGAATTGGAACTGAGCATTGAGAAAGGGGGATCCCAGATGATTGACATCACCCCAAATGACACAGCTCTCCAAACACTGTCTCGGTTGCCTGTCCAGACCACCTTTCCCGTTGCCTGATCCTGGACATCTGCCGACACGGCACTTTGCCTCGCCACAGCAATCGGGTACACCCTAACTCTTGGCCTTGCCTTTGTCCTGTTTAACAGAGTCAACGGGGTGCAAAGGTCCATGAACAGGTGCACAGCTGCCCTTCCTCGAACCTCAAATGGAGCCACCGGAAAAGAGGAACCCAGGCGGAGACAATGCTGAACCTGACCAAGGTTAAACCCCAAGCTGAGGATCCAAAGGCTGAGGAAAATTAGAAACCACCTGCCATCCGGCCTTCCTGATCCACCTACCATCTGACAATCAGGATCCACCTGCCATCCGGCCTTCCTGATCCACCTGCCATCTGACAATCAGGATCCACCTGCCATCCGGCCTTCCTGATCCGCCTGCCATCTGACAATCAGGATCCACCTGCCATCCGGCCTTCAGGATCCACCTTCCATCTAGCCATCATGATCCACCTGTCATCCGATCATCATGCTCCACCTGCTGTCTGCCCATCATGACAACT